>NC_089873.1:126375000-126430000 GCF_040182565.1 Anser cygnoides | reverse complement strand
AGTGGTCCATTGTGGAATATCAAATGAATACTGAATAATAGTTATTGATTTTTATTATTATTTTTAGGAATGGGAACATTTAACTTCATGCTTTGAAAAGTGGAATAAAATTCTAAATAATTTGCATGTAATTTTTTTCAAACCGTTAAGTACAAAGTGACTGAGCGTGGATCCTGCCAGTTATGCCAGTCCCCCTTTTTAGAGTTTAAAAGGCTTAATATATGTGCATTCTTGCGCATTCTAAATCTCAAAGTACTTTAGACATAACAAATGGATTTACAAACTATATATAGGTTCACTTACTTTATCACTGAAGTGCAGCTACCTCAAGGATTGAGCACAGCAGCTGTTTAACAACCTAGAGAAACATTGCGTGGCAGCTAAGATCCAGAGCTGAAGAATACTGTGGCAAAATGAAGCTGCAAAGGCAGGTGCAGTTGCTGGAGCAAATTGGAGTCAGTCAAGTTGGTTGGGCCAGGAGCCTCAGGATAAACCAGCAGACCTTCACAGAAGGTGCTGCAGAGCCTTTAGTGGCCACGTGCCACCTGCACGTTTCTGGAGGACAGCACTTTGCTCGCTTGTAGAGGCTGGCGCAACATCCTTCTGGAGGAAGGTTCACCGGAGTCTCTTCGTACTTTGGTAGATCCCTCATTCGGAAACCAGCACTGTAACTGCAAAGATAGGACTGCACAGCAGTAAAACAAGATTACCTCCATGCTGAGGATGTTGCTGTAGGCTACTTTTATAAAAGGGGACCAGGTTGGTTTAACCACTCTCAAAAGGAAAGAAAGGCTAGTAGTTAAGAATTAATTTCTAATAGGAATAGTTCCTATAAACTTGGTTGTTACATGGGGGGTTGCTTCACAAAGAGCAAGGGAGTTAATTCACCACCATTTTGGATTTCTTGGTATTTTGATGGCACAGTTAATAAAATTCCCTTCCTGAGCATAAGAAAATGGGGAAAGTTACAGAAGCTATGAAAGTAGCATTTGTTAAAGCTGTGTTCTAGAAGCTGAATTGTAGTGATAACAGATTGCATCGTGTATCAGGATGGGGTTTTTCAGTCTTGTTATTTCTTTGTTGGCAAGTTACGAACAGGTTGTGCTAAGACAATTCTGGTGCTAGATGCAACCTTCAGCATAATTTGACCTACAGAATGGATTTTCTTGGTTAGACGTCTGGTGCTGGACAAAACTGAAATATTCGTATTCTCTCCCATAAACCTTAAACTCCCTTTGAGACTTTGCACAGCCCTGTAAAAACTATTTTAAGTGTTTTGATAACTCCGTGATGAGATAGCTTGGTAAAATGTTTTTCTGCTCCATAGTTAGTTTCATGTAGAACATCAAAGTCTGGTTCTGTTATTCATGAGCTGGATGGATTGACAAAATTAGTTAAACTTCTTGTTTGAAAGGGCATATATACATTTGGTTATTCTGTTTTCATGATCTAGATGGTTTGTTGAAATTCATGCTTCTGAATAACTAGATAGCAGAAGTAGTAAAGAATATTTTCCTCTACTTCCACATGGATCAAAGAATGTTGCCATTTTCTCAGACTTTTATTTTATTGTTCACTGATTCTCTAGTAGTGCTGGCTATATTTTTACATGGGTGATCTTGTTAAGACAGCTGAGAAGTTTCAGCTAGCACATAATATAGTGCTGCATGATAAGGACAGGAAGGCTAGTGTGTTCTTGCTGAAAACCACTCAAAAATCCTCACCTAACAAATAAGTCTATTGGCATGAAAAATAAATAGTATGAGGTTTGGCTGGTTTCCTGCTGCCACACAAGATTGTTATCTAATGTAATTTATGTCTTCCAGTCAGCTTTCAGCATCATCCCTCTTCCCAATTGTAGAAACATAGAAACTCCAAACAATGAAATAGCTGTGGTAAAAATGAATTTTCTGCTCCTCTGGTGATCTGTACTATGTGTACATAGTTATTAATTATTGGCTACACAAATCTTTTAAAAAAAATCCAATCCATCTCGTATTAAAAAAAAAAGTTGAACTTGTAATGTTCCCCTGTACTCATGTAAACCTTAAAAGAGAATTATCAGTTCTTGACTGAGTACATCCAGTGCATTACATTACAAAAAGTTAATGGTGACCTAATGTAGATAATATAATCTTGAAGCCTTACGAAGAAATAATGTCTTAAAGATGACATGTTTTCAATAGACAATTTCTATTGCAGACTTATACCATGGAGTGAAGATAAAATGGAGTGGGTATATACATTTGGTGAATAAATGATATAACACTAATGAAAAGGTAATGAAGAAAAATGTATCTCTTGTAAAATCCGTAAAAATGAGGGGAACACTGAACTTTCCCAACTGGGTTGTATTTGGCAGAAATGCTCTTGGCATTTTTGCAGCCTTATTAGCAAGAGTCTTGGATTTATCAGGAAGATGAAAAGTCATTAAGAGTTTCCTTGTGGAGGGCAGAAGGTGAACAGTAGTATTTCTGAAGAATTCCTTTGGTAGTCTTTGATTCGGGCACACTTTTAACTACCTCGATGTGTGCTGTGGACCTGGCCTCTACATGAGCAAGCTTGTACCTGTGTGTAAGGGTTGGCATGCCTGTAGAAATCAGCTGCCTTTTTGCGCAGAACTGGAATGATTTTTTTTATTATATAAGATTTAAGAATAAGTATTAAAATTACATTTTTTTAAAGAAGAAGTTATAAGAGTATAAAACAATAACTGACTAACTAGTCAATCCAAATTTTTCTGGGCCAGAAACTTTTGACAGCTACATTTTTTCTATTACTTTGTCTAAATATGGTTGTGAAATCCTCTGAAAGAGAGCAGCTGCTTGGGGCAACCATATACTCAAATGGAATGTCCTCTTCCTTGCTCGTCTTTTTATTCCCTATAATTTGGGCACTGGGATGCTGCACGCTACTTTCATAGAAAGGTTTGGGTTGGAAGGGATCTTAAAGCCCATCCAGTTCTACCCCCCTGCCATGGGCAGGGGCACCTTCCACCAAACCAGGTTGCCCAGGGCTCCATCCAACCTGGCCTTGAGCACTTCCAGGGATGGGGCATCCACAGCTTCTCTGGGCAACCTGTGCCAGTGCCTCACCACCCTCTGAGTAAAGAATTCCTTCCAAATATCTAATCTAATCTACCCTTTTTTTAACTACTTTTTTTTTTTTTTTTTTTACTTTAAGGGATGAGGTGTTTTTTTTTCCTTCTCCAGCCTTACTTACCATAATAAGATTATATTATATGGCTAGGTCAGTTCTGAATTTCTCAAAGCTACATGTATCGAGAGGCAGCCTGCTTGTCTGTTTTTGTTGGTTATTGAAACCTACCTTCTTTCTCTACCTCATGAATCAAGAATAAAAGTAGATTTGGTTGGCACCTGAAGTTGTGGATACAGGAAGTGACTTAATAGAACACCATTGTGAAGTTTCAGGGATGGGTCTGTTTGGTATCTGATGAAAAATAGCGTGGTTCCTCAGGCAGAGAGGGAAGATTGAGTTAGCAGAGCGTGTGAGCAGAGTTGTTTAGAAGAGGTAAGTGAAGAGTTTTCGTGATAAATTTCTGTGTTATTAGTAAAATTAACACGCATTCTGTTGTGATTGGGCTACTTTATATATGTGCATAGGCAAAAGGTGGTGATATTTATTCTAACACTAACATTGATAAAACCTATAGTTTTATGACTAGAATTTTAGTAGACTTCAGATCTTTCTATTAGGAGTGGTGTATCTGATTAACTTAACCTGTTTGAATGGAAACTTGTATTTTTGAGAGCAATATCACAGTTTTATCTGTATTGTCCAATTTGATCAATTTTTTTTTTTTTTTTTTTTTTTTTTTTTTTTTTTTTTTACAAATACTGCACCATGATCAGAAACCATCCGGCTTGAAACTCAAGTTCAGATGTCACTACTGATAGGGTTCTGAATTTTTTGTCCTATTTCAGGAATTTTCTTCCCCTCTTTCTTCTTGTTACATGTTGTCTTTTTGTGATGGTGCTAAAGCTGTAATCACAAAGGTATGGGAGACAGGAAGAAGTCTTGTGAAGAAACTTCTTGCTTTTTCATACTCAGATGCCATATTATTTTCTTTTCCGGTTTATCTCACAAATGGATTCCCACCAACATGTGTATGAGTGCATAGCTGGAAGGTTTGAGTAGCTTTAGGATATACTGCAGTACCCTTATGTTCTGCCTGATCACTAGAAAGCAGATAGATGTTTCTGGTAATCATAGAATCATATAATATCCCGAGTTGGAAGGGACCCATAATGCTTCTTAACTCTCAAAATTATTTATTTATGGTAAGAAGGACTTGTAGGTTTGTCTTGTATCATGATACTTGTAATTAAAGCATCTCAAGTTCAGAACAACAAAAGTCAATATCGATGGCTATAAATTTTAACTTCCCTTTAGGGGCACCTAGTCTAATATTTGAGGCATCCGATTTGACTTAGTATCAGATACATTGAATTTCTCAGGAAAATTTTGGATGCTATCATAAAAGAAGTTAAGTATCTTTATAATGAAAAGCTACTAGTTATAAATCATTTGATTGCTGCTCTAAGACAAAAATGAGAAAACTCTAAAAATGGAGCTTATTAAAAAACTGTGGAATGAACAAAACGGCAATGAATTAACAGTTCACTGTTAAGGAAGGCTTTTCACAAGGGTGTTCCATGTCTTCCTGTCACAACCAGCTGCTTTTATGTTGTCCTTGAGACAAAATACCCCTTGCACTTGGAGGTATTTGTGTTATTAATAAATACACCACATTCCTCTTCAGTATACTCTCCAGAACTTACTCAGAAATGTAGCAGATTAGGTGTATGATTTTTCTTGGGCACTGCTTACGAGCTTCGTACAGATTTTTGTTTGGAAGACCCGTTATCACAAGATCTCTTGCCTTGCCAGTTTGGAACCTCACAAATTTCTTTCTCTCTTCAATTTATTTATTTATTTATTGTAAATATCATTTTTTATTTGGTAAGATAACATAATTAATTTTAAAGAAATACCTGGCCTGATTTAGCCTTTTGGTGCGAGGGCAAAGAAGAAACATGCAGTTTGTCCGTCTGCATTATTTTCAAGAGTTTGTTGTAAAGTTTGAAAGGTTAAATTTATAATTTCTTCACATGTTGTTTGTCAATGCTCAATGTGAACACTCAAAAATCCTAGCACAATCAGATAGTTCTGCTGGAGTAGATGTGTAGGTCCAAAGCAAATAACAAACAAAAAAACCTTTTAGCCCCTGAGAGAAGGGTCTACTCTCCAGGATGCTTATATATACAACATTTAGGGAGAGAGAAAGAAAGAGATGGTGCTAGAGTATCTTATACCTCACTACTTTAGTCACTTATTATTTTTATTTATTATTTATTCCTTTAGTCACTATTTATTATTTCTTATTTATTTTAGTCATATTTATTTGTTACTTTAGTCACTTATTTTTTATTTTTTATTGACACCCAAAATGTTTTCAGGTGACAGGGGAGCTGAATTTACCAGAAGGCCTAGAGATTCACCTGAAGTTATACAGTTATACAATGATGGAGGTGGAACCCAAGTCATCTCTGGCCTTATCTAGCGCTTAAATAACAACAATTCCTTTTCTGTTAAATAATGGGAAGATCACTTCTTGTCACTTCTGCGAGCATGAGTGAGCCTTTCTCACTTTCAACCTGGGTTCAGCAGAACTGTTGGTGTCTAGGGTTTCTGTTTTTTCCGGCACAGCAATAACTTCCGAACGAATGTTCTTCACAATGAAAACAACTGCAATGTATATTCCTACTTTGTAACTGGAGCTCTTTCAATCAAAACTAATTATTGCATAGGTTATTTCCATAGTTCGACACCTGGTACCTTTTTTCCAGCCACAAGAAACCTGTGATTTTTATTTAAACCAACTTCTCTTTCAGTTTCAAGTAAAAATAATCACTTTGAGAGGGTTATCCATTAGAGAGATGGGTTATTATCAGCTATTGTTTGTCACCAGTCTCCATCAGTGTGGAAGCATTGATTTAACCCATTGAAGATGATTAAGGATATCTGTATTTTTAAAAAATACAAGCAATGCAAATGCTTTTTTTTTTTTAACCAATATACAGACAAACAGTTTTCATTTGCTTGGAAGTATCCTTTCTTCATATGTTTCACGTAAAATTTGTAAGGGGGGGAGAGCTTCCATGTAAATATCTGTGGCTTGGTTAACTGACAGTGCAAAGAAGAATTTTCGTAGTAACCTGATAGTTTCATTTCTGTGATGATGACTCTGCTAGTAATAATCAGCTTGGACTCCTTGCACTTGTAAGACACAAGGAGACAGCATGCAAATAATAAGTAAGGAAACTGGAAAAATGGTAGTTTCACTGTTCCGTGCCAACTCCCAACTCCACCCCATGTCAAGTGGCCAGTTGATAAATTCCAGAGCTGTGGTTATTACACACAGACTCATTAACATCAATGAACTACATAAGGAAAGTTCTACTGCTCGTATTATGGGGGTCTCGTTACAGTAAATAGTGATGATGGGCATTTCTGCTTTTCTTCAAATTTTTTAGACTGTGTTACGTGGGAAGCATCTGTAGAAGGTAGCACAGTCCCTCACATCCACACTAGAAACAATAAATATGACAATAAAAGGAGTATGGATTTTGATTATTAATGAGCTACAGAGCTGCCTATATCACAACTATTAAATTCATTTCAGTTTAGTCACGTGTTTTGGAGTGTCCCATGAAAACTATTAGGCAGTTTGTACCATTCACTTCATAATTATTGCAGTTTTTGAATTGGATCTGTTACTAAGTTGCTTCAGTAGCTGACATAACTTCAAATAATTTTGTTGCTTATGAGAATGTTCAGAACAATGCTTCAGACTGTTGTATACTTTTTCTTTTTTTTTTTTAACTTTATTCATCACCTCTTGAAAGAAAAGTCACTCTTGGGGGGGGGGGGTAGCCTACATTTTTTCACCTTGAATGTGCGTATGCACACTGATGATGTCATTAGAGCGGCCAACAGAGTCAAAGCCTAAAGGGTTGAATCTTTGCCTGTTCTGAGGTGACCTAACTCCTCTTTTTCAGGATAATCTCAGGGTTTGTATCTGTCTTCCTTTTTCGACTTGTGAACTGAAGGATGCAGGATAGAATCTTTTTTTTTTTTTAAAGCAGTCTACAAAATTGACATCAATAGCAATCAGTTTTAAACATGCATCGGCTGGTTAAACCTGGGTCATTAAGAATGCTATTAGATTGGTAGATTACACTGGAGGTGTTTTTAGAGAAGATGGCATTAAAAATAAAATATATCAAAATTAAGTGTATACATTGCCAATGCCACTTTCAGTGCTGAAGAATCCCCTCTGAGTTGTGAAGAGGGAGATTGAAAATAAGGTATATTTTGCCCAGAGAGAGGTGTAGGAAAGCATATTGGGATAAATTCTGCATAATATTGACTTTCTTGTGGAAGGAGCAGATGGCAGCATAACAGGCTGCTGGAGTTGTGTCTGGTACCTAAAGTGCCACCATTGATTTAAACCCTTGGTAATAGATAAAGTTGCTGTATAAGTCATTGAGATGTGCCTTTGTACACAACTGTTCTTAACACTTGCGTTAAAACATCATTGCCACCCACAGAAAAGATATTTTCATTTTCTTTGCCACCTGCATAATGCAACATTTCTTTAGCATTTAGTAGAGAGCTGTTCTACTGTAGTCTGTGAGCCTTTTCAGAGACATGAGATCAAGACTTGCATTGATGATTAGATACACTGGTACAGATAGATGCTAGTATAACCTTTTGGGGACAGTTGGTGTTATCAAAACAGAGGAAGAATGATCTTGCTTAACAGAGGAGTCACCTGGGTACCTCTTGGCTGCAGAGTAAGTTAAATAAATTGTGTTGCAAGTATGTCTGCTGTTCCAGCTGATGCAGTAATCTTGCAGAGTCTTTGAGAAGTTTCAGGAGTTGCTTGTTTAAGTTGATGGCAACACAGAGGTGGGGACTTCAGTCAATCTCTAATAATTCTGATCTTCTAATTGCAAAATATTCCAAGGTGCATGATGAATATTGATATTCATATAGATATTCCTATTGGCCTAGTTTCCTTATTGTCTTAACTTTTAAGAAAAATCAAGATCTATGAGAAAACATTTGCCCCAATTCCTTTAGAATTTACTGAAATGCTAAATTTGCTTTAGCCAAAATAGTATCCTCTGCAGCAGACATGTTTCTTGCTTCAGATTATCTAAGTAGATGAGCTCAAAGAATAGTTCATAAAAATTGAGGAATTAGGAGCTCAGGGAGGAAAACTAGCTTTTCAAACTTTTTACTCCCTTGCTAAAACCTAGAATTGAGGGAATAAATCCTGAGAGTCATTGAGTTCTGAGAAATAGGAATACGGTGATCCAAAGCAGCATTCTCAGTTCCCTCTCTGCAAGTGATTTTTTTGTTGTTGTTGTTTTTACATGCGTGCTTTTACATCTAAAACATATTTAGATAAGCTTATTTGCTTGTGTATCTAGCCTATTTATAGTGCTGTTTATTTACTAATAAAACAATTTTTAAATGCTGTATTTGTGCTTGTTGAATGATAATCAAGATTCAGTTAAAAAAAGAGCCTTTCACAAATATTAGTAAATTATTTTGGAGAAAAGAAATGCAACGTAACCCGTTTCTTAACAGAATCATAATTTAAATAAATGTGTACAAGCCAAGTTGCCTATACAGATTACACTTCTATAGTTTGTGTTTCTGGGTAGCTGATGAGTGCCAAATGTTTGTGCAAAGTGTATCAATCAGGGAGACAAGATACTATTTCTAAAATAGTACATAAAAATCAAGGTTGCAAATACAGAGCTAGATTAAAATCATTCATCCAAACAAAAATATCATACTTCCAAATTTAACTCTACTACAGTCTAGATTGTGGTCTAGTCTACCATGACTTCGTACTATCATCAGTTTTCTGCAGTTATCCATAGCATCTTGCATCTGAACATTGGACTTAAACAATAGACTTGAAACGTGCCTTAAATAAGATAATGAGGGGTAACCTTTTGCTCATCCTTGGCAGCACACCTCCATTTTTTAACGTCAGCAGATTGCATGAAACAATAAAAAAGCAGCTTTATACCTCATCTGCAGATTCTAGCCTCTAGTTGTGGCTCGTCTCTCTTTGCCATGAAATGGGACCGCAAGTGGTAGATGGTCGACCTCATGCAGATTCTTTCCCTGCTCTTTTCCCATTTCCCTTCCTCATTCTCATTTAGGGATGAATTCACGAGTTTTAAAGTTAAAGAGCCTCATGTAGGATCCAAAACCTTGTATGCACTCTTAAGAAATTATTCCTCATATTTCTTAATCATGATGAAGAAGGATGGTTTCTCTTGTAATCTAAACCTGAGACATAGCATATGCACTCGCTCTATTAGTTTCAGGATATAGTTGAACGTGAATGGAAAAAAAAAATGGCTTTAGAATTGCAAACATAGAGGTAGCATCTAAGCCTTTCATAGCCTGAGTTAAAATCTTAATGTCAATATTTCTGCTACTGTGTATTTTTTGTATTACTGCCATGGGCTTTCCTTCACCTAAAATATTTAAAATTTTTATTACTTGTGCTTGCGTATGGACTGAGAAAGGGTAAAGTTTCACAGGAAGGACTGAGAATAATGACTGTTTTAGCACAATGCTTTCAGCATTAAAGGCTGGCTTTGTAGGGTTTTCATAATTCCATAGGAAAAAGAAACCTCAAAAAAATAAGGCTAAACATACCACCTTAGCTCTGCCTCCATGTATAGTAGCCCTAGCTACATGACCGTCATTTATCAAGAAAATCACAAACTCCTTTAATGCGCAGTGAAAAGAGCATCATTTTTTATTGCTTTGTTGTCACTCTGGTGTGATGTACACCATTCAGTCTGTGCATTTAAGTTTTGTTTCAACATACAGGTAGAACTGTAGGGTCAGGTGGCCCCACCTATCCCCATGAGCTAGCTTGCATCCCACAAGTAGTTGAGGTGTGGTATCTGGGCACTCCACAAATACTTCTCAAGGAAATTAAAAAAATTACTATCAGCTCCATATTACTGCAGGGTAATTGGGGTTGGGGGATTGGTACTCAAGACACCTCAGTGTATTTGTACTGCAGTATGAATCTGTATGAGCTCACAGTTGGTCTCATCACTGCATGAAGCTCAAAGGCCTTACATTGTCTCTGTATACATGAATTAATGACGTTAGATGTCATCAACTGCAGGAAGAATTTATCTCTAATAAGGCAGTTTTGGATAATCTTCTTGGTTGGTCCCCATTTGGTTTATTTGGTTTCCAGCTATGAGAAATGTGGGTCCTGAAAAAATAACGTATGAGTTGCATGCTTCATGAGTAACAGTTCTCCATGAGCAAAGGCAGAGGTTTTGTATGCAGGTTTCAGCTGCACAGAGTCCTAATTGTTTGATTTGTTCAGTTGTAGGAATACATCTTGTAGGGTAAGTTTCCTGGAAATTTACGGTTCAGCTCTTGCTTGTTAGGAAACAAACAAACAACAACAAAAAAAGATTTTAGAATTTTGTATAGAAATACATGAAATGACTTGAAAGGTAAAAGAATTTTATGCAGCAATGAGAGTTCCCGTGTGTGATTATTTTTCCTCTGTTTCGAGTAAGCAGATAACCTACAGTTAGTTAACTGCTGAGTGCTCCTCATTCAACGAGTAGATCAGTCAGTTCTCTAGAACAAGACAGAGCTCTGGCTCTGCTCTAGCTTGTTCAGTACTTGAGGTAGATGGTGAATACTTGGCCCTGGTACTTTTATCTCCAGAGCAGTGACAGCTTTGCTGTACAGAGGTGGCTTTCAATTTAATGTGTTTCCCCCAAGCCTTTTCTGTTAACTACTTCTTACTGTCCACCCCAGATTGTCAAGGGTCAGGTAATTCCAGAAATCCAGAAATGAGTGACTTTGGAAGTGCTTGTTTTAGTCTTAAAAATGTAAATATGGATTTTTTTTCTTCTTAATTTTGTCCTGTACATCAAGTGGAGGATGAGTTTTAGAAGAGCATGTTTATATGCTTCTTATTTGAAGCAACACGATATTTTAAGTGGGCAAATACTCTTGATCAGAGGCTCTTGAAATACAGTTGATTTGGGGATCATGCTGACACTTCTCTGGAGTAACATTTAGTGCGTCCGTGTAGATGCAGTTTTGTAATTCTGTTTGTGCATGCTGCTGGGAGAGTCTGGTTCCAGAGTGATGTGTCTCTTTCATCGACTGTCCAGTAAAGCTCATTTTTTGTACGATCCCCATCCAGAAGAATATCAGTGTAGGATGGATCTTCAAGCTTCAGACTGGCTAGCCTGCAAATGCCTCGGTTATGTAATAATGCTACTTTCAGAGGGAGAGAGAACATGGATACTCTGCAGCCTCACCACATCCATGAGTTACATTACAGAAGACACCTTTTTTTTTTTTAAAGGTTTCCTTCTTCTAACTTAGAATGCAAAGTCTTCCATTATTTGGACAAAACCAAGTCTTGTACCTTTTTCCCATATTGCCCTGGTGTCAAGTACCAGTGTTAAGTATCTTCTAACCAGAGACCTGAGGGTACAGATGTTTATGTATATGACAGTGATTGGCCTGGGTTCTCTTCTGTGTCATCTGAACTATGCATAAGCTTCCAAGATAAAATTATTATTGTGTATGTTTCATAGGTTTAAAGGCTGGGCAGCAGCTTGAGGCTGGTGGTGTGATGCATGCCCACTATGCAAGGACACTTGTGGGTTCAGTCTGTTGGGGCAGAGCCTGGGACTCCTGCAGTGCAGTTGGAGCCATGCTGCCAGCATGAATGGTCTGGGCGCATATCTGAACCATCAGTGTCATGGCTCCACTTGTCATAGCCCAAAACTGAATCAGCAAATGTTGAAAATCTAGTAGTAGGGACAGCAACAGTTAAGTGCTTGAGCTTGCTGCTTTGTTTAGCAGAGACAAACTGACCAAAGGGACCACTGTGACTACATTGGAAGTTAACCACCACATGTGATCTTACTTGTTAATTTATTAAGCTTCCTTTATGAAAAGCAGCTTTATATTCATTTCGTTATTCACTTTTCCGGACTTGTCTGAGACTTTTGAACAGTATTTTTATAGAATACTCCTTTTTTAAAAAAAACTTCTAATGTATGTCTGTTTGCTATTGTATTTTCACAAAAGCATGGTCTGTGTTCAGTTGTATGTGTAGACATGCATATGTGCAGTGCGTAGTTCTGTATGCATATACATGTGTGTGCACATGTATGTCAAATCTTCAGAGCTAATGTCTGCAATCAGTCACTAATTACTGTTACAATGTTCTTAGAAAAAAGATACTTCAGAGCAGATAGTGTTTCTGGTTTTGTTGGAGACTTGGTCATAAGTTTTGTGTGCTTGTCTCCTTTGTATAATTGTATGAAGTATCTGTAATATAAAAAATTAGTCATAAGCATCTCAGTGCTGATAATTTTAGACTAAAGAACACTTCAGAAGGAAATCTGTATACTGAGGGTATTTGAGACAAGTGATCTCCTATTAGTCAAGACTTGTGTTCGCATGGCCAGGTCTCTTTGGGCTACTCAGAAGAGCTTGCGTACTGGATGCAAGGCAGAGCCCTAGAAGAAATTTCTCTATTATGATAGAATAAACTGTTTTTTTTGTTGTTTTTTTTTTTCAGTTAAAAAACGGATCTTTCTTCAGGCTATGTTGTAGTTACTTCTAGTGTGTTTGCTAATTAATGGAAGTGAGTACATTTTCAAATAACTGCATGCTAATGCTTAGCAATTTCAATATACATTTATTTCACACAAAATAGTTATTCTAGGTGCACAGTTTAATTTGGCCTATTTGACACAGACCAGCGCTGTATTTTAACTATGTTTTTGGGATGTATGAAAAAGTGAAACTTCAATAGATGTCAGCACTAGCATGGGGTGAGGGTTTAAGCACATGGTGAGTATTTGGAGCTGCTTTAACACATACTTCATGGGGCCTTTTTGTAAAGGTGCTTCTGCCATCAGAGTCTGGTAGGGACCAGGGGCTGCATTGGCTTGGTGTGATGCTACCGGCCTGTTCTTACAAGACAATATGCAGGTTGTGTAAAATGTGGTCTCAAGCTTCAGTTTATTGCCTTGAATTCACCATGGCATGGGTAGCATTTGGATGCATAAATCCACAGTGCTAAGCTGTGCCCTCTTTTCAAAAATAGAAATTGCTGCACATAAGGGAGACGATGGAAAATGTGTACAGTCTATACAATCTTCCAGCAGTAGATTGAGACCAGTGGCACTTCCCCGAAAAAATAAATTACCCGAAATTTGCAGCACATTCATATTCAATTTCATCACAGCAGATGCTCATTAGTATGTTGTTATTAATTGGTATTCACTTTAGGTTTTGTTTAAAATGAAGATAATAATTAGGTTTTAATTACTGCATCTTTCTAAGGGGGGAGGGGAGGAAATGCCTCTCAAGGCACTGAAGTATTTCCTGTATGCTTTGCTCTGCTGCATGCAAGCCTAGAAAGTCTCTGAGACAATTTTCTGCCAAGTCGCTTCTTTTCTATTCCTTTTGCTTTCTTTCCTGTTTTTGAAGTATTAAGAACTAGCCGTAAATGGTTTGTTTGTTGGACATACTGAATCGTATCGTAATAGCAAGAGCCGTTGCTCTTTCTAATCAAATTACCAAAAAGACTTCTCACAAAAGTAACTCTCTCAAGCAGCTGATTAATGAAGTGGTGCCACTGTTTTGTATTATAATTAATTGAAGTAATACAAATAACTTCTGTAGCCTGTAGAAATTATCTCCTTTGCAAAGCAATCTAGTAGAGTTAGCAAGCTAGGAGGTGGGGATTTTTTTTATTTATTTCTTGTTGCCTTCATCATCCTTAAAAACCATAGGTGACACAACTGAAAACAGCAGATGACGGCACGAAGTAACAACAGTAAGGAGAGGGCTTGCAGAGCTGAGAGGGAGCCAGGTGCAGAGGCAAAGGGCAGGAAAAAAAGAGGTTGCAGAAAAAATGTAAAGGGTCGTGAGTGTGGTGGGACTATAGAGAAGTATAGAAATGTGGGAGATACAGATAAGTGAATTAAAGACTTATGCTTACTTTAAAAGAATGAGTCATCTAAAAGGCATTGAGCATCACATCTTTCTTTGATTAATACAGGAATTCACAATCACAGAATTGTAGAGGTTGGAAGGGACCTCAAGAGATCATCGGGTCCAACCCCCTGCCAAAGCAGGTTCCCTAGAGCAGGCTGCCCAGGTAGGCTCCAGACGGGCCTTGAATATCTCCAGAGAAGGAGACTCCACAACCTCCCTGGGCAGCCTTTTTCCAAACAAAATGAGTTGAAGTAGCGGCATTTGGTTTTATGGACTGCTCAAATGCACGCTTTCAGATCCAGAACTTTCCATGCTGTTTAGGGTGTGGTTACTAGAGTAGCACTGTATCTAGGTAAACGGAACATCACAACTAGAATTGTTAGTTCGGTCCTTTGCTCTTTGCTGTTGTGAATTTCCATCAACTTCTTTTTGGGTTTATTTTCCCTTTTTCCTTTCCTCAGGCCTTTCTTATCTGGACTCTCTAGGTCACCGCGCTGCCCTCAGTTACAGAAGGGATTTTTAAAAGCTGTGTGTTAGCCGTTCAGCTCCTGTTACCAGGAGGGAGTAGAATTAGGCACCTCAACTGAAGTTCCTTGTGATGTAATCTCCAGCAGCCATTACTGAGGGAGGGGCCTTGTAAGTTCAACACCTATATACACAGCTGCCAGCAACTTTCCTCCCATGAGAGAAGTCCCGGCAAGAGGCAGTGCGGCATAAGTTCTTCTCACGCGCTGTATTCAGGGTAGGAAGGATGCTCCCCAATGATTAAGTCCATTAGGTTCCCTTACTTTCAGAGAGCTGAGCTGAGTAAGCTTTGGCATTTCCAAAAGAGAGGAGCAAGGGTGGGCAACAGCAGTTTTCTTACCCCCTGTGAGCAAAATTAAGAAAAAACAAGTTTGATTCTCTATTCTTGCTGAAAGGGCTGTAAACCAGTGTCTGGAAAAATCCCCTACTTTCTGATTGCTCCACTATGGAACGAGGGAGTTGAGACTATTCACCACTTGAATTTTGGCCTCAAGAGAGGTAGGCAAGTACTTGAGGAAGCCTTGCTCTGGAGCTGAATACTTAGGGGCTTGTGCGACAGAAGATGCAACAGTTCTACCTTTTAGTCCAGTATCTTGTTCAAACATCAGCAGTTACAGAATAAATACTAAGCTATTCATTACTGTCAAGCCAGGGTGAATTTGAACATGTATGGAGGCACAGCTGACCTTGCGGAACTCCAGAAATACAAATGTGTTGCAGCTGTGAAGCCTCCTTTCCTAATGCGTGCCCTAGCGAGCATTTCCTGGTATGTGTCAACTGAGCAAGATCTTTTTTTTTTTTATGACTGAGCATTTTGTACCTTATTTTTTGTGCTTATTCATGGGAAAATTTGCTTTTCTGATGTTTGTAATTCACCAGTTCTGTTAAGAAGACTTCCTCGTTTTCCTACCAGGTAATCCGTGTGATCTTGTATTTGTCCTGGGAAGGCAGGTTGGGGATTTGCAATTGGTCTTCTGACGCTACAGGATACAGTTCTGCAATTATATCAAACCCAGATTTCTTCAGATGAATATTTGTTGGCCAAGCACAATTATTTTTTTTACATCTGTTACTTTTCTATTACAAGCTTAAATTTTCTGTCAAAGGAGTGAATAACTGTAGTGATTGCAAACTATATACCTTTGGTTCCTCTGTCTGTTTACTGCTGTTCTAAATGCAACAACAACAAAAAGTTGTTTGGTTGCTTTGGTACAGAGTGTTCTTTCCACGAATGCAAGCTGTCAAAAAGGCAGACTTCTCTGCTAAAGTCAGTTCTTAATGAAATCAAGAAATCAAACATTGTGGAACAAATAGGAATTTCAAAATAGATCTTTATTTTCCTGTACTCTCCAATCAGTCTTCTGTGGTAAGAAAGAATACATAGATGATATGAATTTAGAAGATCTTTTAGATCTTATGGTAAGTTAAGAGCTGTCAAGTTTTCTTTACACAAAAATTCACCATTAAGTGTAAAATATAACTTGGATTTGAAGTTCTAGGGTTAGGGTTTTTCTTTTTTTTCTTTTTTTTTTAACCTACAGGTTATCAGAACTTAAAGTGTACAGAGTGATGATACAAGTCATTCTTACTGTCCTTTTAAATTTAAGGTACCTGTTTCTTAGTTTCACAAGTGTACCATAATCCTCATAGTTGCATGAAAGTCTTCAAAAACATTTGTTTTCCACCAGCTGATTTATTGTAAAATGTGGCAGGAAGCTAAAGGGAAGGAGGTTTTAGCATATTATCATTAAAAATAAATAAAAAAGAAAAAATAATAATTAAAAAAAAGTTTGTGTATATGTATATGTGTGTGTATACTTATGTGTGCGTGTGTAAATTTTTACATCCTGATTTTTGTATTTTCTTTATCCATTTAAGCAGTGACTTTCAATTAGCCTGCCTACTAATATCAGGTCACTAAACTCTATAGCTGATGCTTTATTCTTTCATGTGGGTTGTCATTCGTTTGCTTCAGTTGGCTGGCAAAGGTTGTTGTATATCCATTACCAGCAACACAGCACTTTGCATTTCTGAATTGACAAGCAGCTATATTGACCTAGCGCTTATTATGGGTCAACAGCTGCGTTAACCGACGGAAGGACTGAGGGGCAATTAAAATGAATTGGCAAAAATATATCTTCCTAATTTACTCCAATTTGTTATTTATGCTAACATTGTATGGCTTCTATGGTGACACTAAACAGAATGGACCCAATAATGGCAATTAACATAAAAATATAATGGCTAATCAAATTGACAGCAACTGTTTCTCATCATCTCGACACACAATACATTATCAAAACAAACTATTATGAAGGAGGTAATTTCAGTGTTCTATTCAACCTGCTTCATGTGTGCAGTCAGGGAGATGTGTACCAGCAATTACAGCTGAATCTAAAAAACTAAACAAATAACTTAATCGCTGTCGTCCTCCTTTTTTCTTCTTCAGGAAGCAGTAATCAGGATTTACTAAAAATAACTGATGTATAATAGTATAATGATGATGCATATCGTAGAATAGCTAATAAGGAATAAAATAAGCTTCTGTGTGTCTTTTTTTAAAATAGGTTCACATGAAGTGGAAAAAAGTATAATGTTAAAATATATAAAAAATAACTAAGCAGTAGTAATGGTTGTCAAATGTCTCAATGTGAGTTGCTTAATAGTTATAGATACTTTATAACCTGTCAGTAGATGTGTAAAATTAGCTGAAATAAGTAACAAAACTTGGCTTGGTTGGGTAGAACTGTAAAAAGCTAAATGAAAGCAGAATTCCAGTAAGTGGAAATAGTTTACCAGTTACTCTTCCTCTGCATTTTCAGTCTCGTATTCCTTGTAGTATACCGAATGTCAATTTAACATCGGTCCAATGACATTCTTTGTTGGCTTTATAGCTCATCAAGAAAATCCTCAAGATTTCATCTCTACATATATACTAAATGTAGTAAAATGGACACTACTTCCACATTTGACGCAGTTATGGTTATTTCGTTTTTGATCAAAACGTTTGTAAAGCACAAGTCTTCAAACCATTGTTGGTCAATATTTCAGCCCCAGTACTTTAAACAGCAGGGACTGGGACATGGTTTTATTGAACAAGAGTTCAAGAAGATTAACTTGAAAGGGCTTAGTTGTAGCATGGGTATGGTGAATCTCATGTCTATTTGAGCAATCTTCTAATGCACAGAACGGCAATGGTGACATGAAGACACAGAGGCATGTACTTTTGAACTAGAGGAATAGCACAGAGGCTCGACGTTGCCGACATTCAGAGCATTTAATTGAATGTGATATTCCACATGTACACACCTGCAGATTTGTGATCTAAACATGTGATTACTAACATGCAGTAGTCCTTCACAGATGTGTAGAGTAAGGTGATGACATAGCTGTAAAGGTATATATGCACCTGTTCTTATTTGAATGTTCACAATTTATGTTACCACAGCTGTGTGTGTATGGGGAGGGAATATAGCCAAACACCTGTATTCATCAAAAATATATGTTAATTCTTTTTCTTTTTTGAGATTGTTGCGTTGTGCAATATACTAAAGCACTAAAGTTATTTGTTTGTCCCATAGTTCTTATGACTCTTATTTTGGTCCCAAAGCATCATAAATAGAATAGATAAATGTGATTTATGTGTCTATAAGAATGGGTAAGTTTAGTATGATTTATATAAATGATTTAAATTGTGAGGAAAAAGTGTACAGAGACATAATAAAGAGATTTGGCATAATAGTAATAATAGTACAAAATATTACGTGAACAGAACGTATAATCTGTTACAAAAGTACAGAAAGAATCAGCTTTTGATAGCAGGCATAGAAAAAAGTGCAAGCGACACACTTTTCAGTTGGGTTTTTAATTACTACCTTTTTATATTACAGTATTCTGATAAGGCCCTGTACACTCAGCTGTGCTTTTACCGGTACATCTTTGATGTGGAGTATGCAATGGATAAAGTGATTACTGAGGAGGATAAAGGTAAGTTTAGATTTTTAATTAATTAACTATAGCTTAATAGCAACTTGCATTCTAGAAACAAGAACTATACAGTTGTACTCTTCAAATCTGAACTACTAGGCTGTAATGTAGAAGAGAAAACAGAAGAAAGTAGGATTGTGGGAATTGAGGAATGCGTTCTGTTGGAATAACGGTTTTAAGATTATATGTCTCCTTTGTTCTTTTGAAGCAATTATGCTTTGGAAAAAGTGCTTTTCCTACATATTATACCATTAAAGAAATATCTTTGCATGAAGTTGGAAGGACATGTCAACTTCATTGAATAGATTAATTAAAACATATTTATACAGTATTCAAAAGAAGCCAATTAACACACATTTGACTATAAATATTTGAGGGACCCTTTCTATTGGGGAGAAAATGGTATCACAAGAAAACAGTAAAGTTAATTGTCTACAAAGCTCTGCTAAAACCACAAATTAATCTAATGTTAGGAAGACTTATTGTCTTCTTGTCATCTTCCAATTACCATAATATTTGGAATATTTACCATCTCTAAGCTATAATGTATTTATGTTTTTTGTGCAGCTAAATGATTCTCAAGCTGACAGAAGAGTATTTCTGATGGTGGGCTAATACATGGTTGGTGGGGAATTCTGAATAAAACTGAATTTGGAGCCCACCTTTGTGTGTTGTTCACAGAGAGCACTTCCATTGTGCTCTTGGTGGTGCCTGTGAACAAAAAGCGCTACCTCTGTAGAGTGCTGCTCTGATGGCTGTTCTGCTCTAGAAGTCTTTCCCCAGCCCTGAACTATATCACTAGCTGAGTTGCTGGGTGATGGGAGGAGAAAAGAATCAGTCTTCCTAAATGTTGTTATTTTGATGAGCTTTATATGAAAACCAAAATAGCTGTAAACTCTTAGCTAAAAAAATGCTCAAATAAGCAAACAGTCTGGTTTTGGCCTGTTATGTTTAAGTTTCTTCTTTTAGAGCTTCTCATTACCTTTCTTAATCCCTCTCAAGACAGTGAACTCAATCTGATGCTTGCACTTCAGAATGGTTTTGTACATGCAAGGAAGGTCACCCTGTATGGTCATCTCAGTCTAATATAACTTTGTACTGAAGGAATGTCAAATAGTGGTAGCTGATACTAGCTGAAGCTGAATGTCTTTTTGTGTAGAACTCCTGCCGGATATAAGAATAGAAGTGATTTCAAGGGTGATCACATCCAATCCCCTGCTACCGCAGACCATCACATCTCATAGAGGTTGCAAGTTTTTGGCACTTTATTTTGAAACCTGTGGGTGGTTCTTCACCTTTGACTGTTGTTTACAATGTGTTTCAGACCCTCATCCTATGATGACTGAAAACTCACTATAATTTTCCCATAGTTTATGCCCATTTACTAAATGTTTATTTCCCCTCCTTGATGTTCTCCACTGTGTTTTTAGAAACAGTGGTGGCATCTCTGTTTCATTTTAAATTAAGACACTTACAGCTTTCTTTAGTAAGAATTGGTCTCTGTTGTATGACCCTTCCTCCTAATACCTCTAGACTTTTCTAGGTTGAATTCATTTTTGAGCGTGAGGAACTAGAAAGAGCGTGGTATTCTGGATGGTATCTATCCACTGTCTCATACGCTGCACCTGTACATTTGCTGGAAGTAACTCTTCTGTTGCTCTCTTGAGTCACATATAGCTCATAGTTCATAGCTGTATTATATCATTAACTCATAGTTATGTGATGAAAGAAATCTTGAGATCTGAGAATTTTTTTCCTCCTTTGACTTCTGAATCAGAAGTTTGTATCTCAGGTTTATGGCTTTTTATTATTGTTATTATTACTTTAATTTTCTTGGTTTCATTCATTTTGGACCGCTTAATCTCACTTATAATTTTAGACTTCAATGTTAATGAATTATTTCTGAAAAATTGTATGATGACTTCTGCATTCACATGATTTCCCACCTTCTGTCTTAATCAGAAAATGTTCCCTGGACCCTCACCCCTAGTTGGAGAAAGTTAAATAAACTTAATTTCCAGAGCAATTCTCAAGGAATTGTTAGAACTCTGCCAGGACCCTCTCTTCTCTTGGATGGTTCAACTTCAGCACAGTGGATTTTTTTTCTCTTTTTCTTAGCTAGTTGAGAGTTCTCGTACAATCTTACTCAACCAAAAGGTGACTTCAGGCTCGGTGCTGCAGCAAGTGTTAAGGCCAGATTAAGGCCATTAGATCTGTTACATCTTCCTTTGAAAACTGTTTCTCTTCAAAGAGACGAACTAGATGAACATCCGCAATGTACAGTTCTGTCCTATTTTTCAGATATCTTTTGAGAGGGAGACATCCTTCTATTGCCCTAAAAACACATACAAAACTTGAGACTAACTATCAATGGCTATTTGTGTCACCTTATTTCATAACTACCAGTGCTCTGTTTTCTTGTAATAGATGTTATTGATTTGTCACAATTTATGTAAAACTTCGTAGTATTGAAATAATTTTCATATGCCAATTTAGTCCTGAACTGGAAATATAGTGAACTCCCTTAATAACAAAGCTTTTTTTTTCTCTTGAAAGAAAACAAAAGTTTCTGTGCCATTGTTCGCAAGCCATTCTGTCCTTGACCTGTGAGCAGCATCATTGCGCTTTCCAAAAATAGTGGTAAAAAATGAATTTAGGTTTTGTATATCTTTGGTATTTTCAGTTTCTTCTTTATTACTTAGGTGAATAAGCCATTTATTTACTCTTGTTTTGGTTTGGGGAGGTTCTTTGCTTTTTTTTATTATTTCTTTATTTAGAGAGGTTGTTTTAGAAAGCCTAAATGTCATGGGCTTTTGCAATTCTGCATTTTATCACCATTTTTTCTGAGTTTTTAAAGACTAGTTCTTCAAGCTTATAGCTTTGTTTATTCTTGATAGCAGTTCTAGGTTGTTACTCATCTTGGAGTGTTCTACTATAAAGAGTTTTCAGTGGCATATTATAAATGTGTTTTCCACTGTAGTTTGAAGGAATTTGTGCTTTCTCTCCATTCATAGCCTTGAGATTCCACTGCTAGTTTGCCTGCATTTTCTGTATTTGCCTCTTCAAAATAGAGAACCTTAATTGTAGAACAGGTTTCTGTTTGTTCTGCTATTTATGTTGGAAGTCTGCTATTTATCGAGATGGAATCTAAAAGAATAATTGTGAAGTCAGTGGGAGTTCAAAAGTCATCCATCCTGCTCCCTTTCCTTGCAAGAGGATCAATAGGATTGTCTGTCTAGCCTGCATTTTAAAGGTAGGATAAATTCAATAAATAAATAAATAAAATTTTGGTGATGCAGATTCTACAACCTGTCAGATTTTTCCAACCAGTTTCTTCTTCTCTACTTACCGTAGAGACTTTTTCTGTACATCTATGGTGAATGTTGTTTTCTAAAACTTATTTTGTGCATGATGGGTAATAGGCTATTCTTTTTCTTTAAGAGAGTTCTGCATATTTAAAGCCCATATGTTATCTTCCGTGTCACTTTCAATGACAAACCTGAACTTTTTGGAGAGGTTTTAGGGAAGAGTTTTCTAATTCTCTGCATGTTTTGTTGTGTTTTTTTGTGTGTGTGTGTATGTATTTTTTATTATTTTTTGTTGTTGTTAAAGAACCATCAATAATTAGGCCTTCAGTAGGTCAGATTCATTCCACCAGAGTGGAACGCAGCAGAAAGATTAATTAACGTGTTTTACAGACTGCTCTTCTGTTTATTCATACCACTATGGTGTTCACAATGTTTGCAACAACATTGTTTACTCGTTTCATTTGTGTTCTATTGTAACCATTATGTGCTGTCATGCATAGTTGTTTCTAACCATTTTTTGCACCCTGTGTTTATTTGTGGACATGTATTGATGTATGTACTATGACTCTATTCAGGGATATTGTTTAATGGGTAATATTGGTGGAGGGTGCACAGCTGGACCAGATGATCTTGGAGGTCTTTTTGAACCTTAATGATTCTATGATTTATACAAAGGACTAGTACTTCTTGCTTTTCTTTGTTAGATAGCAGGTTAGTGTGGCGGAGGAAGTTTCAAATCAGATTCACTTTCTCAAAATTATCTTAAGCCCTAATCTGATCTTCTAGCGTACTTACAGCTTCTGCCAGTTTTACATTGTCTACAAAATATAAATTATAGACGAATCAGGGAATACACTATATTTCTTACTCCAGGTCTCAAAAAAAGTATATAGATTACCACCCTGACAAATACCTGTGCAGATTCATTCAAGACTTCCCTTCATTTTGCCCTGGGCAGCTGATAGTCATGCTTTTCTAACCAAAGTTGACCATGTTTTCCTAGTATGTTATGACAATCTAAGAACAGAAGTACTTACATGGAATCAGACAAAAGCCCATATAGCCTTGTTTGTTCCCTGTCTCTGACAAATAGGTGCCAAAGGAAGAATACAAGAACAGTGCAACTATACATGTTGCTTCTCCCAAAGACTCTCCCAGCCTCTAAGTATTTAATCTTAAAGACTTTGTCCAGTGGATATGTTATCTAATAACTTCCAGAGAGGTTTTTTTTTTTTTTTTTTTTTTTAATGGAACTCATCCAGTCTTCCCTTGAGTTCATCCGTTCACTAGGTATCAAGGATGAAGTTTTTGTTTTGGGTTTGAGCAGTTGCTGTTTCCCTCTGTAGTTTCTTGGTTCTTGTTCTGGAAGACGGGACAACAGCTGATCCCTACATTATTTCATGCTGGGACTAAACTTGTAAACTTCTCTCACATCCCACCAGCAAATCTTTGTCGTGCCTTTTCCACATTGAAGACTCCTGATCTATTTAATATTTCCACAGTTGGAAACAATTTCATTTCTTTGTTCACTTGCCTTGGAATTTTCTCCTCCTTGTGATGGGAGCCAAGAAAGGGACAGAGCTTTCAAGACGCAGGTGAACCATGGATTTATACTGTGGCATAGATGATACTACCTGCTTTGTTCTCTGTTTTCTCCAAGTAATTGCTAATACTTTTTTGTGGTTTTGTACTGTTCAACTTCTAGGTGATGGTTTTCATGGAACTATCTATTGGAATCTGCTTGTGGTCATGTCAGAGCTCATTTTTTGCATTATTAAGGTTTAGAAAAAATAACTTTAGGCCTGTTGCTTTATGTTTATCTAAGCTAAATTAATTTCCCATTTCATTATCTGATTGCTAAGATCTTCCTGGTGTTCTTTACTAATGACTCTAGTATAGCATAGTGTTACAAGCAAGTTGGTATCTTTATTGACAACCTCCCTTTCCCAGGTCACTTACGAATATAGTCGAGGTGGCTGTGGAACTCCATCGGTGACAGTCTTCCATCGTAAGAACTTACAACTTAAGCCCTGTTTCTTATCTTTAGTTGGTCATTTATCTATACCGTCTTAAGCCATGCCTGTTTTTCTCTTTAAAAGGTTTAGGTAGGAGACATTTACAAAGATCCCCAAATGGACAATATCAGTTGGATCATCCTTGTTCACATGCTTGTTGAATGCTTCATGACATTATTAATAGGTTTGTGAGATGGGTCTTGCTTTGTAACACAACCTATGTTAATTCTTCTCCAGCATATTATCTTTATCCAGGTGTCTATTAATGCTCTTTTTATCATTTCAGCTCATTTGCACAGTACAGGTTGGCGTTCATTTCATTCACATTTCCTGGATTTTCCTCAATATCATGGAATATCACAATTCACGATATCACAATTTCAAAAGCCAGACTCAAGTTAGGATGTAACCTCTACTAGATATCCTCTAATCTGGGTTCTGTTACCCAAGAAAATTACAGTGGCTGACACAGTTTAATTTTTTCCACATCCCTGTGATTTATTAGTCTACTTCTTGTCATCTTCATGTTTACAACTAGTTTTGGTCTATCTTCTCCCTGTCAGAATTAAAAATAAGCTGATTGGTCTACATGATGTTTTACTATATCAGTGACTGGTGAAGTTAGCTGTCAGTTATACTATTCAGGAATATCTGGATTATATAGTTATTGGTTATTATTTGTAGCATTTATTATTATTATCTATTATTATTTATAGCATTTACCTCCAAGCAATTGGTTCTCTTCATCTGAAAGTTTAAAGTCTCTCATGATGATATAGTTTAGTATGTTAACATTGTTTGAGGTGTGCGAGGGTCCTAGTTTTCACGCCAAACAAGTGAAATTCTGAAATTCCTTTGCTGTCTGTCCGAATTCGGAACTGTTGCACAGTTAGTATCAGGTCAAAAACAATTTAATTTTCAGTATCACTGTGCCAAAAGCATTAATTTACAGCTGCCAGTAATAGTGTCAGGTCTATTTGCTCTGAATTTTTTTTTTAATTAAAAAAGGAAAGGAGAAAGTGCTCCATTGTGACTAGTAATGTACTCAAAATGTTTTCAGTAGTACTTAGAGGTTTTCAAAGCTGGGTTGGATATTGCTGCTTAGGTGCACAGTCAGAACGGCAAAAAAAGCAGTAGGAGTAGCAAAGTAGTAGTATCCTCTGTTCATTTGGATGGAAAAAGGTAAACTCTCAGTGATTTAAGCATGTGATGGTTAAATACAGGAGTATACTCACTCTGTATGCTTTAGCTTCAGAAATGGAAACCAATGTATTTTAATGGCTATGTCATGAGGAAATCAAAATAGAGTGTAGTAAGCTTTATATCATTATCCCATTCAAAAATTGGTATTGTTAAATATTCAAAGATATTACTGTTTTCATTTTGCTTCTACAGTAAAATGAAAACCTTTAAAGATGAAGAGAAACGGAGCCCACATAAAGTCAGTAAAACTACTGTGCCTCACACAGATGTCTCTAGTTCAGTTCCCCCTCCTAGCATAAATTAAGTCTTTGTGGAAGCCTGGATAAGAATGCTGCAGTTTCCTTATTCACAATGACTGCAACATTATTCCAAAAGTAGTGCATTAATATCATTGAGGTTGTTCAGTTTTTGCCACAGTTTCTTAGAGAAATAGGATCCTGTTTGTAGGGTTTCTGTTTCACACTATAAAATGGGACTGAAAGCCACCACCTTTCCACCATCCCAGTTCTAAGAAAGGTAGGGTCACGAGTGTCGTTTGCAGTGCATTTAAGTATTTCAGGGACAGAAATTGCAAAGATGCTGCAGTATATTCTTTTGCAGAATATTTTCAACTATTGAGCCCCTGATTGTCAGAGTGGGCATATCAGTTTGATGTGTAAGTAGAAGAAAGCAAGGGTGGGAGGATAGGTTTGGAAAATGTGCTTGTGTTCCTGTTTGTCAGGAAGACCGACATCTTCAAAGTATCTGCCAGTTCGTGGAAGTACAGTATAATTGAATATTCTACTTAGCATATGTAAGATCATGTACTTATGGACTGTGGTTTTGTAAATCCAAATGTGTATTCAGAGGATGTCTTCACACTTCTATCACAGCCATGTATGTGCCTCACTTCACCCTTGCATAAAACACCGCAAGTGTCTGGTTTACTTTATGGATGAATAAGCTGCAAAATACTGTTGGCAGAAATTAAACTCTTTTAGGCTGTATGTCCTAGACAAAAAAAAAAAAAAATCAGCTCTGAATATGTTTGTGAATCCTGTAATTTCAACATAGGGTGTTTTTTCTCAGTATGCTCATAACTTGATGCGCCACGTAGAAGGTTTAAGTGAATTTTTAATTGAAGTATTCTTGTAACTTCTTGAAAGAAGACAATTTACAATGGAGACTTTGTCAGAGCTGCTTGTCAGTGTGGTTTAGCATGTGTACACCTGTAAGGTGATGGTTGGAGTAACGGAGGGAGATGAACTGCAGCTAGGATTGAGCGGATGGGCCTGAGCAAGGAGATGTTCCTGCTCTGCGATGTGGAAGTTCAGTCAGGAGATCATGTGTGAGAGAGCTGGTGGGCTTGTATTGTGTGGGAAACTAGCTTAACAGAATGGAGACTTCGGGTATTAGAATTATTTTACATTTATGGATAGGCAGGCAGGAAGACTACAGAAAAGTACTTCTTGAAATCAGTAAGAAAGGGTATATAGTTGGTTATGTCCACTTTCCAGGGGAATATAAGGGAAAATCATATAAATAACCTACGTGCATATACGCTTTTGTGGTTTTATTTTTAAGATGGCAATAGCTAGAACTTGGCAAAACCCTTTTGAAGGGAGTACAGCTCAATAAACAAGCATTTCTGCTGGTATCTCATCTCTAGACAGTATTGCTGAGACTTCACTATAGTGCTCTTTGTTATCCAAGCAAACAAAATACTTTTCTTTCAAGTACTTTGTCTTCCAAACATGTTGTTTTGAAGAGATTATAAAATACTAATATTCATTAATTTAATCTTTCAGTATATCCTTAGAAGCACTGGCTCATTCATGTGTTGTTCTGTAGAGGAAGATTTTTGAACTACTTTTAAAATTTTGAGTCACTTTCTTACGTGTTTTTAAACTTTTCTCCAAACAAAAAGTATTCACTGAAGGATTTGACCCTTTTGAAGTAGTGTATGTAAATCTTAAGTTATCCTTCCATAATGATCATATGTTTTTATTACCAGTTTGATGTTGTAATGTATCTGTTTTTCCTCCATTCTATTTCTGCTCGTGGGGTCTTTTTGTTAAACCTACGGAATCTAAGTAAATCTCATTATACCCGCTGTATGTCTATGTAACCCTTTTTCTGAACACTAAGCTTAACAGACTGTGACATCTCTCTTGGAGTTAGGAATTCTTGTGAATTATTTTCTCTGTCTGTGAATGAAATAAATAGAAATAATAAGTAACAACAGCTGTGATACGTCCACAATGTGGGATGTCTGTGGCATGACAGGATTGCATTTGCTGTGGCTCATACCTCTAATAAAGTAGTTTTGATTAATGAAGTTGTTTTTCATGCACGTTGTGTGTAATGTTGCAGGTGGGATGAAGCAGTTGGCTTAACTAACTGACTCCTCCTGAACTGGAATGGTTATTTGACTTCTTCAAATAAACACCCTGCTGCTACTGATGCCTTTTTTCTGTGTGTGGGAAAAATATCTTCTCCTTTGCTCTTCAGGATTTTTTTCCTACCTAAATATATAAATACATGCCAAGTTGTTACAGCCTATGCAGTAGGCTATTCTATCTAATGTAGTCCGGCTGCTTTATCAGTTCTCTCAGGAGTGTCTGTAAAGAGAAAATATTCTTTAAAGCTCTTTCTTCTTCATTGTTTCTTTATCTGCAACTCTGGCATTTTTCTTATAGAGACTTTGGTCTTTCTGGTTTCATCTGTGTTAATAAGTTTGGGGTTTTGGTGTTGCTAAATACAAGTTAGAAGCAACAAGGCTTCTTTTAGTGACTACTGCTTCTCACAGCAGTAAGCTCTTTTTCTCTAGTGGAAAATGCAAGACTAGCATCTTTTTCCTTTTATAAGATTCTTAAATTTGATGGATCTGGCAGTGCACTCAAAAAAAATAATAATCCTGTCTTTTAGATACTAGAATTCTGACATTGATGCTAATTTATAAAAAAAAAAATATTTCAGTAGAAATTGGAAATATAAATATAAACAATTTAACTCTGTATAATCCGTTCAGTATGTGTGTGCCTAGACATCAGAAGGGTAATATAAACGTAAGGTTTTAAAGAGATTTAAAAAAAGATACAATTATCTGTATGATTTTTAAGTCGCATAAGAAATGTATTTTAGAACTTGCCAGTGATGGCTCATAATCACTTTGATATTTTGAGGAAAATGGTAGCTTTAAACAGATGATACAGAATTTATTTTTAAAAATGTATTGTGCTTATACAGTTGATGGCTTTTATTTCCATAATGTTTTTTACTACATAATTATACATCTTAATTACGTAATTACCGTCATAATTATTATGTAATTACATGTAGTTCCACTAATTACAAAATCAGGAAGTGTAATTATCTACTAAAAACTTTCTGAAATCTTATTTGTTCACTAGAGATTATTTAAAAGACCAGTGACCTACTGAAGATGGTATACAGTGTTATACATAATGCCAATTCTCCTTTTCCTGTTCTTCATAACCTGCATAGTGTGAAAGGGTTGTAGAAGGGCTTGCATGTCTTTAATTATTATTTCCCTTAAAATTAGTTTTGAAACCTTGTCTGTAATGCTGACAAATTTGCCTCTTCAATTTTGTCATTGACACGTTTTGTTTTTGAATTTTGAAGGTTCTGTAGCTGGAGTTACAGAAAGTTATGTGCTTTCGGTTACCACCTTCCAAACTTTATTCGTTGGAGTTTGGTTGAGCAGATCTGGTGTGGGTATCTGCTGTTAGCTATGAAGTTGATTGGGAAAATACTGGTTATGGCCATGTATATGTAGAGTGAAGCCTTGACTTCACTGAAGACAAGGGGAATGCAGCTGACTTCTCATGGACCAAAAATTTAATTTCTTGAGTAAAACTGCTTTTTAAAAATTTGTTTTTCCTGTATTGATCTATGTTCAAATTCATACTCATTTCTTACTATCACACGTACTTAATTTATAAATATGTCTAATAGTGCCGTTTGAAACCACGGTGGTTTACTGCATGGTGAGAGAAGAAAATTAATATTCAGGACATTTTATGGCTGTTTTGTCCTGATCTTTTATTAAAATTAAACAGATGAAAACTCTGTTAGTATATATTAAATAAGTCATGTAAGCATATATTAAATAAGTCATAAGCCTACCTTTAGTAGACTGAATGAAAAGGGTACTGTAAAGTGTTATATTTGCTGATTTTTCATTCTGTAACACTGTGCTGTGCCAGAATGACATCAGGAATACAAATCTTTCTCTTAAATTCATCATAACAGCAAATATACATTTATTACATTACAATATCAAAATACAGAGAAACACCAAGGGGAAAATACATCGAGTAACAGGAAACAGAAAGAATGTGAAAGCGGTGATGCAAAATGTAAATGATCAGAATTTGTGATGCCAATAAAAAGGGAGAAAATTGTAATCAGAAGGGAAAGGGTCAAGTGAAGAAAGTAATTTACTGGAATCATGAAGTGAAATTTCTGTGGGACGCTTTAAGACTTAATACTTGGTATCCATGTGTATCTTTGTATAATTCTTCTATGCTTATAAAAGGCAACCATTTTACTGTATGCTTGCCAGGAACTATTTTAAGCTCCCGAATTTGGCCTGGGTCCATAGGTGATGTGAATCTGTTGTCATCTTGATGTTAAATGTAGTTACTTCAGCTTGTATCTACTGAGCATACAAGTCTCAAGACCAGTTTGAATTATATTGACCTTTAGAAGAAACACACAGATGCATTATTTGTGAACACAGACAGAAAAAACAGGATCCTTACTTGATCTCCAAGATTTAAATTAATACTGCAAATAAAATTATTTTAATTATTATACTTACTGAAGCATAATAACTGCACAGGAGACATTTCTTTTGAAATATCTTTCTGTATTCTTAAAAAACAAAGCATTTATGTCAAAGATGTGATGAAAATGTAGTTATGCTCTTTTCTCTAAGAAATGGGTGGAGATCAAGTCTTTATTAAGGGCTGTGAGGCTATGTAAAGAACAGCAGTATGGAAAATATTTCTTTTATTCTGTAGGACACGCAAAAATGGTACATGATATTTGTACAAAAATGCAGCATATTACAGAGAAGTGTCTCAGTGCAGCTTGAATTTGGTTTATTAAGTCAAAAAATTCTTCCATTCCTAAAGGAGTATTACATTTTTTGTCATCTCCCCATCAGAAAAATGTGGTGGTGTCAACTAGTAGAAATTTATCTGTTGGGGGAGAGCATGCTCAAAGCCCTGGGTATTACTGCTGTGAAGATAAAGAGTGCACAAGAAACTATTTGGACGTATTTCGCAAAAGTGTGCGAGACCTCGGCTGTTACCTCTTTGACTCACAACCAGTGCCTCCACTTCCACAGTTTTCAAGTCCCCTCTTTTAGCAAAGAAACATTTTTTTTTCCATGATAGAGACTAGTTTGATGAGATTGAAAGAGAGAGAACCTTTTTATTTAGTTAGTTTTAAGTTATTTCCGGTATCGACTCATAATAATCTGATTACCAAATGTCATGTTCCAGGCCAGTATAATTCCTCTGGTTTTTGAGAGCAGAGTAGTGTTCTGTGACAGATCAGAATTTGGCTCAGCCTCGAAGAAAAAATCCAACAGAATTCCCTTCCGTCGTGACCCGCTTCTGTGACGGGGCTTAAAAGGGGTCGCTGATGTGGGTTTGGGAGCTCTTTGTTTGTTTTTATCCAGCAGAAATTAGTTGGGAAGAAGTTGATTTGATCCTGCCAGGATTACATCTGTCAAATCCATATCAAAATGTTTTCCTATGTTATATTATTTAAATCAGAATATAATAATGTAATTATTTTGACATGAAAACGTTGCGTGCTGTAGCATTTCCACTTATCTTTAAATAGACATTTTTCACTTTGTGAGAGATGCACGCAGTAAGACAAAACAAAAAATGAATAAAAAGGAGTGAGTGACAGCCTAAGCTGGATTATTTAGATGATAAAAACAAATAATATTTGACATTAATAGAATTTTGTGGAGTTGGAATTAAAACATTTGCCTTACTTATGGTATTGTTTCATATTTCTAGTGTAACAACGTATGCAGCGTAAATGACTAGCAGAACATAACAGCAGCATGTTTATCAGATGAATATTTGTGTTAGAAATCGTGTTACGTATTTTGGGGGGAGGGCAAAGGAATAGTAGAGAAACTTAAAAATATGTCTTAGTTTTGTACTGTTCATGAATCATATACATGTGTATTCATCTAAAATTTGATTTCTTTTGATTGATGTATTTATTTACTTTGTGCTAGAGCAGAGCCTGTAGTTTGAAACATCCTTAATGAAAAATAGCTAGTGGCGAGTGACCAAACCAAACATAGTTAATATACTTAATAAGAACATGGAGCTACTGTTTTTTTGATCAATGATGGTTAACTACATCAGGACTGTGATGTAGAAAAATTTTATTATTCCTTACTTTAAATTACATATAATACAGGAATCGATGGATTTGAAATTGGCTGTCATGCATGCAATTCTGTGATAACTTGACACAGTTCAATTATTTGAAATAGTACTTAAGAAGTCAAAAGTGCAGCTTCTTGTTTGGAAAAAAAGTATTCCCATAATTCTGCAAAAGCAACAGATGTTGGAACATAAAAATATATGCATTTGGTGAAGCACAACCACTGCAACTCTTCTTGTAGCGCATTTATAGGGAGGAAAATAAATAGCTTCTTGTCTGAAAATTTAGTTTCTGAAAATATGGATGCAAGTTTAAAAACAGTATTTCTATTTTTTCTGCTTCTGTACTCTGAAGACTTATCTGCTGTTTCCCAGTTTAAGCCAAACTTCAAATACCACAGCGAAACAATATTTTCTTGGTGTTTCCAGAAGAGGGAAGCTGTGGTATTGTTCAGAAATTGCAGTAAAGTATCTGTGCCTTTTTGAACTTCTGTATAAGATCTGAGGTCTCCAGTTCATTTTGGTTTTATTGTATTGCTTTAACAAATTTTAAACATGAAAGGAAGTATTCAGTCAGAAGTTCCTATTTAGACAAAACACGCATTTTATTTCAGTATTTAGTCTTGTAACACGTGAGTGTGCTAGTGTTCTGTAGTTACAGAAAGGATCCTTTTTGCTCTGTTTGATAGGATTTACGATTTTTTGATGTGCACAGGTATTCTCTGCCCTACCAAGTGACTGCAGATGCTGCACTGACCAGTAGAGCATAGGTAACCTTTTGGTTTAAGCTGTCCCTCCCAACACCCTCTTTTGCTGATTTTTCAGGCACTGGTGTAACATAGCTGGCTGCTGCTCTCACCACTTCTCAGCTTCCAGGTATCTAGGCTGCCAAGCAAAAAACTCTCCACCTCACTCACGGAGATCTGGGGTTTGCTTAGCTCTTCCAATGTGAAGTTATGTTTCAAAAAGCAAAGGTCTTTCAAAGTGAAAAGGAAGCAGCAGTTCAAGCTGTGGCAGCCACTGTAAGATGCTTCTCTTGAAGCCCAGTGGGGTAGGTACCTCACACGTGTAGTGTAGGAGAGCAGTTTTGGTGGCTGTGGTTTACCTCGTGGAGTACCAGTGAAGCCTTTTTCTCTTTCTTTCAGTTCTACTAACTGCTTTTTAGGGGGTATATATGATAATCAGGACAGTTTTGTTTTTGTTTTTAAAGTGATAGCAATGCTAGGCTTTCAGGAACCTCCCACCACTCCTTTTTTACTTTTAATTGTTTAAGATACTTTGGGTAATGTCTTCTACTTTCCAGCTCTTATCAGTGTATAGTGTCACTTACTACAAATTTTAGAAACACATCTTTCCAGGGATGTAGGTGCTGGTGCTTTACTGTCACTAAGGCCCTAGGCCTACCTTCAAGTTAGCACCCTTTAAAAAAAAAAAATGTGAAAGGAGAGTAATGGTACACTCGTGCTTTTCAATGGTATAAATAGAAATTTATAAATGGAGGATAAATAAAAGAAGGGTAAGATATAACCACAGATTAACAAGTGGTAAGGTAATGTCAATAGGCCATTTCCGTGGTAAAGCTTTACAATGGACATTCACGCCTTAGGGTACCTTTCAGTTATCTGGCTGTGTGCCTCTACCCTAACTGTGGAAACAGTAGTTCAGTGGTTCAATATCACACTTCAAAAATATTTTTGAAGTTTTCCCCCTTTCATTTACAAGGGGGAAAAGATAGGTTGTGGGTTTTATTTGTTTGGTCTTTGCTTCTTAAGAGACAGGGGAAGAACTTGCAACTGTCACATCTAAGTCCATGGCACTATGTTGGTACCATAATCAAGAGCATGACAGAATATTGTTGTTGAAGTAACTTTTTAATAGACTGTCTTAGAGATTTAAGTTGGTTTGTTTAATAAGTTACATTTTATAAAGGAAAGGAGAAATGCCCGTATTGAATTACACTTGAGGAAAGAGTGCCAAGGAAGAATAGAGACAAAAACAAACCAAAAAATCCGGTTGTTTTAAGTGATCTCTTAACGAGTGAATCTGACTAAAAACAAACAAAAATTCGCAACACAGAAAATGTAGGAGAAATTCCTGAGAAACAGAAATGTTGAAAGATTTGGAGAGGCAACAATAAAAGAAGGCAATTTGCAGTACAGCTTGACAATGAAATAGTCCATTGCAAAATGTAGCCTTTATTTTTTGCGTTGCTTGAACCCAATGAGGTTAAATTTAAGATCTGCATTTTTAGTGGAAACTCCCCAAACTTTTGATTTCATTGTTGTTGCACCTGCTATCCTGTGAGAAGATTTCTTGATGAGGGAAGTGTTAAATAAGATCTGTATGTATACATTATTAAAAAATACTGCATGCTGTTATTACTGCATCAAGTCTTAGATGGGCATCTTCCAAAGAGTTCTAGAGTTAGAGCAGCTTGAGAACAGGTCATGTTGTATTGTCTTGTACTGGATGTGATAAGTGGGAAAAGGAAAAAAATCTCTGGAACAGTATGTGATAAAGAAGATTTTATCCTCCTCTAACCATAAAATATGTTTTGGGAGGAAGTCTCTCTTCTCTGCAGATATCAGCAATTTTACAGATGGAGTACATCCTTCTTGGGAAGTTTCTTCAGCAGTTGCAAGCTGATGTTTTTGTGATGTCTCAAGTAGGACAGTATTTCTGTTGAATAGGACATTTTTGAAGGCTATTATTATGATAAAGCATGTTCTTAGCATAATTCAGATTGGTGTATATACTTTGGTTTTAAAAATGGAATTCTACTGCAGAGTGTGAACGACAAGCGGCGCTCAGGAAAAAAGATGCTGTTGAACATACATAGAAATCTTTAAATTTAAGGCTTTCCACAATGTGGGTGCTGTGTGTCACCAACTGGGTCTAACTAGGAGAGGCCCAAGGAGTGCCCGAAGGTCAAACAGACTTTAATTAGAAAGCAAAACTCTCCGGTGCAATATATCCCAATTATAAAGATAATATAAATCACCACCGTGGCAGGCCTTTTATATAGTAAGAAGCTACTGTTATCTTTTCAGCTGATATACATTGTCTTTTAAAAAAAAAGAGACAGAGTGATAAGTTAGGAAATGAGCAATGGCAGGCAACAGCAGTAAGCTCAGGAATGAGCGGGAGGATGCATAAGGGTTTTACTCCCTTTAGAGGAAATCCATCTGATGCTTTGCTTTACACTTAAATGCAAAGGTGGGGACGTGAGTGAACAGAAGATCCTTCATCTTTCCATGGGTAGGATTTTCTGCCCAACCATAAATGATCCACCACTGGATATGCCGCATAAAGTGTTGTGTACATGGAGGTATTTGAGCTAAAATTTGTCCCTTGTGCTACACGTGCAACAGTGAGGTCCTAGTAGAGATGAGGTTTGAATACTCCTAACATAAGAAACAGCTCAAAAAGCTCAAGGGTTACAGTCCAGTGGAGTGACCAAGAGACTGCAAACGTCTCCTTCTACTGGCAGTGATTATATGATTTGCTAATGTTTGTATGGACACAAGAGAGGCGCACAGAAGATACCCATTCAGTCTTAGCAAGAGAATCACAGAATGATTGAGGCTGGAGGGTGCCTCTGTAGATCATCTAGTCCAACACCCTGCTCAGTCCACTACAACGTGTTACTCAGGGCTGGCCCCGCTCAGTATTTCTATGGCTGGAGGCTCCATGGTCTCTCTGGGCAACTCGTTAAACCATTTGACCACAGTTGCAGTAAAAAGGGAAGGTATTGCATTTATGTGGAATGCCTTGTATTTCAACTTGTGCCCACTGGCTTCTGTTCTGTCATTGGGCACCACTGAGAGGATCCTGGCTCTGTCATCTTCGCTGCCCACGTCAGGCACTTGATGGAGTCCCCAGCCCCAAGCCTTCTCTCATCTAGGCTGAGCAGTCCCAGCTCTCAGCCTCTCCTTGTGTGTTTAGGTACTTTAAACCCTTAATCACCTTTATGGCCGGCCTTTCACTGGACTACCTCCAGTATGTCCACGTCTCATACTGGGGACCAGCACTAGACCCAACACTCCAGGTGTCTTCCAGGGCTGAGCAGAGGGGAAGGAGCACCCACCTCGACCTGCTGGTGATGCTCTGCCTAACACAGTCCGTGGTACTGCTGGCTACCTCTTCTGCAAGAGCTCATTGCTGCCTCACATTTAATGTGTTACATAGGTACTTGAGAATATAGGCACCATGTGAATGGGGGCTCTACTGTTCTCTTTCTGTCTAGCACAAAAATGTTGTGCCACACCAAATGTTAGTAGTGGAGGACTCTCCACCAGTGTATGTCATTCACCTCCACTGACTTTGAGGTCTGCAGTTCAAGTGTTCACATGTGTGTTTGTCAGCCTGTGCTCCTCTGTATAGGGGAGAGGAACAGGCACTTCCAAAGCATGGCTTATCTAATCTCATTTATACTAGGCTGGTATGGATCACACCTGAGAAATGCCTCTTCTTTGCTTCATTCATTATAAAGGAGAGCCAGGGTGACTGATTCACATCTAGAAAGCAGTATTCCTAGAAAAATTATGCTAGGGACATAATTCATGAATTCACCCTGTAGATGCCAAATGTGGAAAATTGTTACTTACAGCACGCCAGTCTCCTCAAAGAATAAAAAATAACACCAAAGTAGTTTCCATTATCCTTCTGCAGTTACAACCTCTGTTGACTAAAGCAAAGTGAGAAGAGCGTGTCATTCTGAAACAAACTGCTTCTGCATCCCAGCATAATCTATTTCTAAAGTGGATGTAGTTAATTGTAAAGACTCAGGGAAAGGCATCCAGTCATAAATGTTAACCATGAGAGAATGCTGAAACTCCCACAGCTCTGTCAGGAAAATCTGCCATGAGGTCTGCAAACCAGCCTTTAAAAATGAGGTTCAGAACAGAGATCTGGCTTCTGTCATGGCAGCAGGCTGTTGTTCTGTGGTTATTTGGAGAGAAACAACGGGTATAATTCTAAGCCCCTAATATTTTTCGAAGGGACAAACCTGGAGACTAAACTTCCTGTATGGGGTCAGTTGGAAATTAATTTAAAATCATCAAGGTGAAAAGCCATTATATATTAATAGCTGTTCTTTACCCACGAAAGATTTTAGCAGTTAAAAGCCAAATCCATCACTCTCTGCTTTTTCATATTCAGTAAATACAGGGATTTTGATAACTCCAGACAAACTTGTCCCGAGGAGGAGTTTAATATTCTACAGATCATAGCACATAATCTTTCTTCTTTCTGCTTGAATGTCAAGCATGAAAAAGGGAAAAAATACATTTACAAAGTTGATTTAAGAAAGCTGTTGAAAATATATTTCCTTATAATAGAGCAGCCTCGGACAATCCATTATTTTATTTGTAGACCCTCTTTAAGATGTAGAAGACAAAAGGCACGCATGGATTTGTAAGTGTATCAAGTTAGTACAGTGAGATCAAAGGCTATCTCTGCATGAGGGACTTTGCACATTCTCTTCCAGATCAGCTGCAACATCAAGGACAGGAAAATCTGCAAAGCATTTTGTTTGCTATGTGTTCAATCTCCTGTCATCTGCTAATGCAGTCTTTGTCAGAAAGTACTTAATGTTGTGGTACCCAAGTAACCTGCTTCCCTGTTTCACTTCCATTGTTCTGCTGAATACATATCTCTTATATTCCCTGCTCAAAATTGCTGACTTTTCACAAATTGGCGATGATCAGTAGACATGCTTCCCTGCAGGAGAAAGAAAAAAATATATATATTGACATCCGAGTAGTGGGGATGGTTGTATCAATGGGACGGAGTGTATTGTTGTGTCCTTGATGTATTACGGGCAGCTGAGCATGTGATCTCACACTATTTCAGAATGGATGGCCTTATGTTGCCGTCGAAGGGCAGGACAGAGGATACAAATCGTTGTGGAGCATATGGGAGGGTGGGGGGCTTCACAGAGAGAGAACATGCTGGCCCCTGTGTCAGAACAGCTGCAGGTGTGTTTGTCAACTTCTGTGTTGTCTTGTGGGTGAGTTAGAAGGATTCAGGAGAAGTATACGGGGAGAAATGGGGAAAAAAATGTTGTTTAAAGAATCAAAAAACTTAGGTTTTCTTGTTCTTTTGAAATTGCCCCATGCGTTAGAATAATGAATTTGTTAGTGTCGCTGTATGCTAAGCTAGGACAGGGGTGATTTTCCACAGCGCTGAGCCCTGGGGGTTTGTTATCTTCCCAGCTGCTTTTGCCCAGTGTTGCAAGTTGAAGTTATCAGGGATTAGTTTGTCGCCCTTGGTTTGTGAAAAGCTTGGGTTTTTTTCAGGATGTTTGCTCAAGGTGCTTTCCTGAAGAGGGTATTAGCTTGCATCAGGAGTGGACAGTCGTTACCTGGTGACTTGCCTTGTGCATTTTGTGAAGCATAGCAAATTATTTCTTGGATTTCTTGATCTTTGAACTGTAATGAAATTAGGAGCAGGTAATACGAGTTTGCCAGCGATGACTTTCTTTGTTCCTCCAGCTGATTTCGTACGTGTGCAGGTGATGCAATCTGCACAGTACCAAAAGCGCTCCCTTGCAGCTAGGATGCAGGACCATGGCAGGGGAGAGGAACCTGGGAGTGGCAGAGGAACAGATACCATCTTCCTGTGCGTGCTGACATAGTTCTTGGATATTGTTTGTGCTGTTAGCATACAGAGCTTGCAAACCAACCTCTGTAAACCAGGTGGGAGTGGGCAAAGTGGATGTTTGTGGTCCCAAGTACTAGTGGTAAAGCTGCTAGAGAATCACAAAATGGTTTGGGATGGAAGGGACCTTAAAGCCCATCCAGTTCCAACCCCTGGCCTGGGACACCTCCCACCAGACCAGGTTGCCCAAAGCCCCATCCAGCCTGGCCTTGAGCACCTCCAGGGATGGGGCATCCACAGCTTCTCTGGGCAGCCTGTGCCAGTTTTAACTAATACCTAATGTGTATCTACCCTCTTAGTTTAAACCATTACCCCTTGTCCCATTGCTATGTACCTATAGCTATGGGTCCTGTGAAAGCAAGTGCTGGAATATTTTGATGATGTTCTTGACGAGCATGATATAAGCCTTCTCTGCATGTGGTCTGAAATAAGCCTGTGTTGGGCAGCCATTCCAGAAATCTGCCAAAAAACTAAATCGTTTCTTTCTGGAATTACTTGTATCACTAAGACTTGTACATTCGTCTTGCCCCTCTCAGTCACTTAAACATATAATGTAACGTAGGCAGAGGTTTATTAAGTGTTTGGAGACAGGAGATGGACTCCACAATCCTTGTGGGTCCCTTCCAACTGAGGACATTAAACGATTCTGTGATTTTATTTTGAGAATGTAAAGTGCTACCTTTCTGGATAGAAAGGAGATACGCTTTTTTTATCTTTTTTTTTTTCCTTATGCTTTGGGATCTTTGTTGCCTCCTAATGTTTAAAATAGTGCGTGGGAAGTAGGTGAAGGTGAGTAAGGTTGAAAATAACAAGAAGTTAGATCTCAGGTGTTTGAGGTTGTCTGTCACAAAAGCTCAAATTTTTAAAATGTTGTTATAATGTTGATGTGTCGCTAGCAGCTTACAGCTTAACTTAGGATATAGCTAGCTTCTATCAAATACTAGAACAAAAAGTCACGACAAAGTTGTGCCATGTGTTGATTAAAAACAGATCTGTTGGTATTTCGAGACTTTTTGGATGAAATGCCTCATGTGGTGGTTGTTCTTTGACCAAGGGTGTGGGCTTTGTGGTTTTGTCATAAGCAAAATAAAGCAACAGTATTTAATTCTGGCCACATGCTTCATCCAAAATTAGATCACAAACAGCATTTTTATTTTGTTTATCGTTGACCTTCTGTACAGCAGCAGATGCTTTAGTCTGTTGTCACCTTCCCTGTTTTAGTGACGGTTTTTGACAGAGCAATTTGCTTTCAGGTGTCTTGTTTTGCTTGTATGTATGTTGTCCTTATGCCTGATGTTTTGGGAAAGTCATTTCCTCAACTAGGCAATGGTAAAGATTTGAGTAAGTAAATGGCACTTGAATTCCAAGTCTTCCAACAGTGCTGATGTGCTGATACACCAGATTATCATTCTCCAGAAAAGACTCGTCTACTAGTCATCTCCTGTTACAATCTAGGATATGTTTTGGATAATTCTGCTTGATTTGAAATGCTTTCAAAAATTTCCTCTCATGCAGATGCTAATTAGCGACTGAATGAAAGAGTGAATGCAGTCTGGTGAGGTGCTATTCCATTTGTAAGTTAGTTTCAGTCTTGTTAATCAGAATTGGTTTCAGTAGCTTCTGGAAAAAAGAAAAAATCGTTGCCAGCAAAGAACGTGCAGCATCCAGGGCTAAAATCCACAATTTTAAGGTATGGCAAGCATGACAGTTATGATAGATAAGACAACATTTCTCTTACTATTTTTTTGGGTAGGAATTAATGAGATCTGTGTGTTTTTAATTCTGTGAATTACATGGGAGCTTGTTCCGCTTTTGAAAGCATGTATTCTTTGCGTAAGGCAGGCCTTTGTACCAACTTATTAGTAATCTGGATTTATTTGACTGCAGTCAAGTATGCATATTTAATATGTGCAAGAGCTCATAAAAATCCATTTAAATTTGAAATACAATTGAAACACCTCATAAGGAGCAGTCAAACCTACAAAGTCTAGTTACAATGGGTTATTACTGCTAGCGCACTACCAGACTGCACCTTTTTATTAGAGATTTGACCTTTCTATTTGAATTTTCTGGCTCTTGTGCTTTTAAGCAATAACTGGATGTTTAAGACGCTTTTACTAGGAAAACTACTTTCCCCTATCTTTTTTTCTTAATTCTGCAGGCCTTTAAACTGTTTTTGAATATTTTAAGAGTTTCTGATTGTGTAAAAAACGATTAATTGCTTTTGAAAGCAGGCCATGTTACCAGCTGTTGATAGGTCTGCTTATATCTCTTTTCAGTGTTTTTGTGAACAACTGATCAAATTAGATTCGTCACTCTTGGATTGTGGTGATTTTAAATTGAAATGGAATATATTAAAGCAGCCAACCACGCTGATTATATTGCAAGCCTCATTTAATTTCATACATTCACACATTATAGCGAAAAGCAGGATTTTTTTAAATGCGTGATTGTGACTGTACCTTTAGTGACTCCAAAGGTCATCTGTAATCGGCGCATAATTTATTAGCGTTAGATATCTGATTTCTGAAAGCATGCTCCACAATGCTACATATACATTAAAAGTAGAGAGCAAAACAGTCAAATTGTTATAATTTTACTGACACGTTGCTCTTGATACCATCAAATCCTTATTGGTCAGCAGGCTGCTACTTTGAAATCTTCGTACATAACTGTGGGTGATTATCATCCATAGATCCCAGACCCGTCCGTCCTGGCAGAGATGGCAATAGGTTCTTACGGAGGTACTAACACAGTGTGCTGTGCTTCCTTCTTCCAGGTGATCAGATGATGACATTTTCCTGCACTGTTCACAATAATAAAATACATTTCTGTTTTATTTACTGGCACCTTTTTGTGACCCATGGGAAGCTTGGTAGCATCTTGGAGGTGAGAGTCAATAGAAATGCCAACTAAATTTTTACACAGATTCCCCATATCTCTCTCCTTTACATTGTCTTTGAAAATAAATCTTACTCTCCTGTACTTGTTCAGAAGTAAATGACCAAGAATACATTTTGAACATTTGGTGTTTGCAAAGTGGTATCAGTATAACTTCACATTTCACAGCAAATTTTTCAGGTTTGCATGTGAGCTCATTCCAAAATAGTAGGAATTACAGGGTAGCTTTCAAGAGGAATTTTTGTATTATTTTTGAAAAATATTGCATAGGTTTTGAATGTAATTTATGAATAGAAAAATGACTACTTATTCAGGCATATTGAAAATATTTTAAAGTGCTGTATGTGTTGTTCTGTGCAGGACTATTTCCTTTTCTAGAAATCCTTTGAAAAAGTAGGGGGTGCAGCTTACTATCCAGATACCAGTTGCTGATATGGGGAAAAGGCAAGGTGTCAGTCACTGAGTCGTTACCGTAATGGCATCACTGCAGGATCCAGCCAGTGTTCCACTTCCAGTGGCTTAGTCCCTTGATTTCCCATGGCCTTTGTGTTACTGTACAGCAGTAGAACACACAAGTTAAGGGATATGTCCAGTTTATTTTAGTAACTTCAGAACCTCCAGTAGGTTTTTGTGATTATTTAACAGTTCACTCCATACATTTTATGATTTAAACTTTGATTTTAGTCACTAGGCTTCAATTCTTTTTGCACTCAAAATCCTTACTTAGCTATTTCATGTAAATCCATTCTCAAAATGAATTACATCAGTGACATCAATGACACCTAGATGCCGTCTACCGGCTTCTTCAGAATCTCATTTTTGGTGTTTTTTATTATTTTAAAGACTAATTTGTTAAGAATTGTTGTGGTCAAGAAAGAGAGTAAAGCTGACAGATCTGATTGATACTTCTTTAACATAAATATCAAAATGGAAGCCATGATATTTAGATACGCTTATAAATTGTCTTAGTGGTCCAGTATATTTTTCCTAACAAATGGTAAACAGCAGAGTCATTTTCTTGTGCTGCAGGATTTTCAGAGAGCTGTTTCAGAATACCAGAAAATATTCAGCTTCCAGTGATAGTGCAAGGAGTAGCTCAGCGATCACTGAGCTCAAAAATGCTCATACTCGGTTGACAAAAAGTCGAGTACAAAACTTACAGATTCTTCTGATCAGGATTTACTCATGCAAAGAGAGGCTCCTGAGTAACACTTGTGCTAGTTTAGGAACCTCATGCTCCAACCTATGGTGTGCCTCTGGATGAACTAATACTCAATTTTGGAAACAGAACAAACAATCCAAAGAGCGCTAGCTAATGAAGGAATGCCAGTTAATTCTTACTACACTAAAGAGCTTTCTTAACCCCGTTCTCTTTCAAATAGGTGCAAAATACAGTGAGGGCGGTGTTCCCAGGAGAACAGAACTCTCCATTTTAAATACCTTGAACACAAGTCCTTGATCAAAAAGTTTCTTACACTTGTGCGTCTTCTTGGTATGCACCTGTCTGTCCAGGTCCTTTCTGACCAGCTTAGGTTCACATTTGTGATTCGGGGATCTGGCAAATAATTATGAATATAGGACTTTTACTGGTGTAGTGACCTAAATGTAGCTTAAGCACAGTACTTGAGAATCTCCACGAAGGATACTTAGAGTTTTTAGAGGGTTAATGTAGAGTTTAGGAAGCGGTTGTCTATACCAATTCAGTGCCATAATGTTTACTAAAATCTAATCAACTATATTAGCCATTGAGTTTCAGCAATAGTAGTTTTCTGCCAAGATGAAGTTCTAATTGTTATCTTCACATAAAGTTTGTAATTAGACACAAAAACATTATTTTCTTCAGTGTCACAAATCTAGAGTATTTACGAGAAAGCATTTGGGTCTGTTGTCTGCAAGGTAATAGATTTGTCTGACGGATTAGTCTAGAAAGTTCATTTTCTTGTTTGGTTCCTCCCATCTAAATTGTGGAGTGCATAGTCATTTGAACCTGTGATTGTGTAGCAGATTATGTATTCTAAAAAAAAGTTAAGCTGTGAATAGTACCATCCAGTAGTATCATCAAAAGACCTTCACAGTTTCTGTCTCAAAAAAAAAAAAAGGCACGTTTGTGTTGGAGGAGACAATTTCGGTAGGTGCAACATTGCTTATATCTTACAAGCCTCAGAACAAAAGTGAGCTGGAAGGAAAGTATTACTTTCCATGATCTCTAGCAAATTATTTCAATAAACCCTTACATCCATCTTTCTTAACCCTGACATTTTTCCCTTCCGTTTCTTATGCCACCATTCACAATATGTGCCTTAAAACATCTTGCCTATTTCATTGTCTATGAAGTAATTTCTTACTGAAGGTGTATTTACAGTAAAAGGTAGGGTATTGAAAACTTTTGGTATTAGGAATACTTCTTTGAAGTTGTTTTTTTTTTCTCAGCTTGAGTTTTCCTTCCACTCTTATTCAGTGTGCAAGTTTGGCCAGGTCCAGTGCAACTGTGTCCTCTCAAATACTGTTTTTATTGCAGGTGGTGCAGAAGGCTGCAACAGCAATGGGTAGGCATGCAGCAGGAGTGAGAGCCCCCTGAGTGTGCAGCTGGAGGTGTTCAGCGACTGGGTGGGCTCAGCTTTGGAGCGCTGAGACTGCCCGTGGTAGGCAGCCATCCGTGCGTTGCTCACTAATTTAAAGAGCGCTAAATGCTCAAAGATCTTTCCAGGTTGTTACAGATTCCAAAAGCTGTGGGTTCAACAAGTTGTTGGAAAGCCTGATGGAAGCAAAACCCACCCAGGGTTGCTCTGCTTAGGGAAACTGCCTTCAGTTCAGGAAGTTGCTGGACTTTCCAGGTTGCTGGAACCTGTATTTGGAAATCAGGGCAGTTAGAAATCAGTGTTGCTGCAAGACAGTGTTGTTTGTCCAAGGTACCTGAATTTGAGGCTAGATGGACCTTTAGTCAGACCAAATAGGACCTTTTTTGTTCGTTGTGTATCACAAAATGTTATCGTGCTATGAAGAATAGAACATCTTAAAAAACGAGGAAGGAAAGTACCTCATCAAAAGCTTTAAAACATTTTCACAGTGACGTTTTGGCTAATGTTCTTGGGTTTGGGGGATTTAACGGGAAAGGCTGCCCAGACTTCCGTAGTCATGTGAAACTCTGGGATTTCTGTCTTTTATGGAGAGATTTTGCTTTCCTGTTGGTGTTGTGGGATCAGCAGGATGATGTGCAACATGTTCTTCCCTCTGCAAAAGGTAAATGGTTGTTGTGCTGCAGCTCCGTGTTAAGCTCTTCACTTCGAGGAAGTGACAGCTGAGAGGGGCCTTGCCAGCCCCACACAGCTGATGAAAGCAACAGCTCACAGGGCTTCTCTTTAAAGGAACTTTTTAGTTCCCGTGGAGTGTGTAGCTGCCTGATTCATTAATACGCTGTGGGCAATCATGTTGCTTTCTGATCTTAATTTTTATTTAATCAGTGGCACTAAGAATTCGACTAGCTCAGTGTTACCAGTTAAAATGTGTCTGAAGGTGGTTTGTCTATCACGGAGAGTCGAGCCAGATAGCTGAGTGGTAAGCAACACGTACAAGCAGTGGTACAAGAAGGTGACCATTCCCCCCCTCCTCGAGTGCTGATCTTTGCGCCTTATCTTCGTTATGCTCTTTGAATGCCCAGCATGTTGGCTGCAGGAAATCTTTGATGTTCTCGATGTTTTCTGGTTAACGAATGTCAAAGAAACAACTTGTCATCCAGTAGCTAGTTGGTGTAGGTGCTATGTGGAGTGAAAGCCAGATAGAACAGCAGGCTCTTCTTGAAGTTTTATTTTAAGCTTTCTCGTTCAACTGTTAAGAAAATCAGCCAATTCTATTGATCTTTATCTTGGTTTTGCACACCATGTTTGAAATGTGTATGTAGCTCTTTATCATATGCTAGATATTTGATTTCACTGTCACAAAACTGAATTTACCAATTTCAACAAAATTAGGAAGAGGAACAGCTGATCTAACTACAGAAACAAGTTCTTGGTTTAAATATCTAAGTCCTTTGTTGTATTCTTTCCTCCCTCTCTGAGAAGAAGGAAGTGGGAATTTCAGCTTACCCTTGAAGACCTGAGAGCTTTTGATGAGGCTGAGCACTGCCCAAACTTAAATTGTTTTCAAACTGTTAAAGTGCCTCCCTGAAAGCGACTTACAGTAAATCTGACTTAAGCGTCTTCAGCAATTAATGGAGTAGGAGAGGAATGTTTTATGCCATAAAAATACAGGTGTCAGCAGAGGCATCTCTGAAACAAAAACTGGAAATGCAGCGTACTGGTTTACATCTTCTCTCAGAAGGCTGGGTTCACACCATTAGTTATTATTTGCATTATGCTGCTATCTAGAGGTCTGATGCACCATAAAAGGCAATTTTGAAGACCACTTTTGCCTATAGACTTCACAGTACAAGACAAACCGTAGGGCAGAGAAGGAGATGTCCTCAAACCTTTTCTACAGACAAAAACTGAAGCCTGAATGAATTCAGCAGCTGGTCCAGTATGATGTTGGAAAGCGATGGCAAAGCTGAGTGTAGCACCTAGACTTTTTGAATGAAGGCTTACTGGTTATCAGCTGTAAAAACATACCAAATACTCTGTCCTTTTTATTTGATGCTGCTCTAATGATGCAGATAAAGCAAAAAACTGATAGCATCTTCCAGAGAGGATAGCTCAGTTTCATGAGCGCTTGCAGTAGAGGAATTTATATTAAGCTGTAATAATCGCAACAAACTGTGAATGCTTTTAGTCAACTCTTGCTAGCAGATAGCTTGATTACTTTTTCTAATTTATTCTCTTAGTTTTGTTCACTCCTTGATTTGCCTTTGGTTGTCTTGTCTTTGATAGGTTATGGGGTTTGATATTGTGGGGCTTTCTGTTTACTTTTCTGGTTTTAGACTTTTTCCCACCTAAACTTGATTTTCGACCAATGCATCTCTGAACTGCTTTTTAAACGGAAACCGCTACCCAGTAGTTTCATATTTGTGAGTTGTATTCTTTTTAGGTAATACCTTCTGTAGTTCAAGCCTACTTACATAGTCAGAAATGTACAAAGTTGTGTCTCATTTTGGACAGGTGTGCATAATGTAAAGCCAATGCATTTTTGTTCTGTTACTCTGCACGGAATGCTTACTATTCTTTGTAATCTGACTTTGCAACTGGTTAACAAAAGGAAAACCAGTGTCGGGCTTACCAGGTAATTCGTCTCTTATTGCCATCTCCTCTTTGCAACAAGATGGGCATTTGGCCGAAATGAAAAATAGATTGTTGATCTTAAAACAGCCACTGAGACTCTGAGAAAGCCAGTAAATATGTTTTACTTTTTATAAAATAATTCCATGAAAGAGAGGATGCAAGGCCAGTTACATATCATGGGAAAATGAATGTCTTCTGACTCTGCCATAATAATCATTTCCTCCTTCCCCATTTCTCCTAAGCAAATATACTCGGGGTACTCTTCAGTGATAGTATATATAAAGGATATCCTCCAAAAAGAGATTGGCAGGTTTAATTTGTTTGATGTGTGCAATCACAGTCCATGTTAAATTCAAAATGCTTGTCCAATCAAGGATTCAATATAGAAAAGAGGCAGTAACAAGCATGCAGTACGCTGTAATAAAGAAATCTGTTGATTGAAAACAGTTTGTATATTTTGGAAATGATAGGGAATGTAATTGGTAAGAAAGAAAAGATAGGGCTTTATAAATAATAGGAAATAGAGCATATTTTTTCCACTGATAATGCTAACTCAATTTAACAATATTCTGGTGCTGAATTTCCTGTTCAGTAAAATAGGTCTGGTAGATCTTCCAGTACTCTAAATTTCATGATTAATGGAAAGAGCTCTTTATTTTGATGGTGCCGAATTTAATGTGTTGAATTTCAGCTGAATGACCTACCCCCTCGCTCATCTATTTTTTTTTTTCCCCTCTGTCTCCTAACCCTTAGAAAGTGTCTATGAAGAAGAACAGGATTTGGCAGCAGGCTTCTCAGTCAAACATGACTTTAAAACAGACAGCTACCTGAGTGCTTTTATGAACTTGGAAGGGCTATTTTGTAGGCTGTATGAGATGAAAAGATCTCAATGTGTCAGGCTAACTTCAGGGTGTCTTAGAAACTTTAACGATTCTCAACCTAGTCATAATTGAAGCCCAGGATAAGCTCAGCAATTCTCCCATGTTCTGCACCCCACCTTCCACGTATGCTTTCTTTTCTTGCTGCAGTTCGCTCACAAGGCCTCTTTTCTATTTATGGAGCAGTAAGTACTCGAAGAGACTTTCAGCATACGGATCATACGTAGCTGTGCAGTTCTGCAGAACTGCCGGGCTTGGAAATACTTAGTTTCTGTCAACACCTTTCATGTTCTTAAATTTCTGAAGATCGAACTTCTGTGGTTTTCTTTTTTTTACCTTTTGTGCGAGTGTGCAGGAGTGTGTAAGCTTATATTAGGGTATTAATAAAACAAGTGTTAAATGGACATGTCGCTGCAGCTGTTTATGCAGTAATTGTTGTGGTACTTTAAAACTCTTATGATCGAGGAGGAGGAAGTACTTGAAAGTCAAAAGCTAGGAAATAATACAGCTAACAATGCAGTTTTATATGAGAAAGATTCATTTATTATTTTCTCAACGATTTTATTTCACGTGTTGTGTGAAGGTAGTATATTACTTGTTGTGTTATATGAGGTTATCCGGTATTTGGAGATAAAATTATACCTAAGTGGTCACGGTAGTTGCGTGACTTATAACGTGTCAGACTGAATTTTTCTTCAAGCATTCTCATCTGATGATCATAAATATTATGACATTTTGAAGAAGTGCTCTTAAGACTTTAAAAAAAAAAAAGAGAGAAGAAAAGATCTTTATATGCAAAATGTGAAGATCCCCCTGTTAGTTCAGGCAGCTGGGCTACGTCGGGCTGGGAGCTGGGGGCTGAGGAGCTGCCCGCCCGCAGGCAGGCTTTGCCAGAAGGTGCTGGGTATGTGTGGAGGGGTGACCGTGGGCAGCTCCAGCAGCATCTGATGCTTACTGCTGGAAAGTAAGATCACAGAAAGCTATTCCTCATCAAAGATCTGCATGGGTGCTGTGATGTCCCTAACAAAACTAGAAAGAAATAACATCAGTTGTGAGGCATTTAAGCTTGCTGTGCATGCTGTGGGGTGCGTTGACTTCACAGCAGCTACTGATCGTTTGCTCTCATACGAAAATATTTGAGTCTTCTTTTACTGAGTTCCTAGGTTTGGTACTCCCCAGAACTGGTACAATAAAAACTCTGTAGAAGTGCTCATTGTCTTACACACTGAAGGTTTTACTCTTTCTCAAGAACTTCAAGCTGACTCGCGGCACCTCTTCACATCCTTGTTCTGCAAAACTCGGGATTCAGAATCGAGATGATTTTTACATAAACCTGAAGTGTAGAAGCGATAATAAATGTGATTTACAGTCAGTGATGAGCAAAACACAAGGTATTTTTGCTCACGGCTCTTAACCAGTTATCAGTAGAGCTGGAATGTTGCTGCTGGTTAAGAAAGGGTTGTGTAAGGCTGTCTCTCAAAAAGCTGCTTTGAAGGCTCTATTGAAACGCCACAGAGGCTGGGAATTTCGATGTGAGGGATGGTTGTTTTCTTGTAATCAGAAAGTGTGATTTAAAATCTACATTGAGGGTAAGTCTTTGACTGTTATTGCCTGCTGCCAGTTCCACTGTAAGTCTCACTTCTAGACAGTATGTTAAAATATATGAAAGAATTGTTAGGATGCCCACCAAAACAGCTGTTTCCATTAAGTTCACTCTTTCTTCATACCTCTTTTAAGGGAGAAATTCTTCCTCTGTGTCTCTTGGTGTTAAGAGTTTCCACTCTCAAATGATGGACAACAAGTTAACAGCATAAAATGCGTGTTAACAGTCCTTGAAAATGAAATAATGTTTGATACACCCTCAAGTTTCTCTCTGAACTTTGACCAAGCAATAGAAAACCTTAAAAAGGAGGGGCCCTGTGCTGTCAAGCACAGATTTACACAGGGAAAAAAATTAATCTAAATAGTGAGGGAGAAGTCTGGGTTCTCTTGCATGATATTTAGCAGCAGTGGTAAGAAGAGGGATGTTTCTTTCTTTGTGTAATGTGCAGTAGTTACAATAAACACAAGATTTCCAAATCTCAGAGGACTCTCTTGACAGTTGCTTGATAACAGCTTTTTTCACTCCATAGTTTTGACAGTTTGTATGTGTTGCCATATCTAGTGTAAACTAAAACATCACTGTCATTCTGTTTTTCTTTCTTGTGTGGCTTCCTTTTCTTTATTTTTTTCCCTGTCTTTAGGATAATGAAAAACACGGGCTTTTAATTTGTAGGCTTGAGTAAAAGCGACTTGTGTGCAGAGAGTGGCGTGCGTTTGAGTTCTGAAATGCTCAAATCGAATAGCTGTCGCATTTATTTTTTAATACAATTTCTTTAAAAGTGAACGTGTTGGATCCTAGTTTTGGCCTGGCGCGCGGGTTAGTATGTGTACGTGCACCCTCTTGGCGGGCCCTAGCAAAACAGTGCCTGTGCATGCTGCTCCCCACACCACATCGCACCGTGTTGGCCTCGCACATCCCTGCCCTGCTTTCCCCTCTTGGCTCACATGGGGAATGTGAACCCCTTGCTTTCCGCGTGTCCCCCCATGTCTCCAAACTGCTGGAGACTCCCCCAGAGTGGGTCTCAGGGGGCTGCGGGGTACCCCAGTTTCTGGCCATGGCTCACCCCAGTGGATTAGATGCCCCTGGCCGCAGGAGAACTTTATTTAACCTTTGTGCTGCTTGTTGGATTTTTTTAACCTTTGTGCTGCTTGTTGGATTTTTTTTTCCTTTTTTTTTTTTTAATATATGTAGATATTTTTAAGGTTATTTTGTCATCAAACCAAATTTGCTTTTGCACAGCAAAGTGCCCAGTGTCGTCATCTGGCATGTTACAGACAAATTCCAATTACTTTTCTGCTTCAAGCTATTGTTAAACACTACGAGCTAGCTGACAGTAAAATTATAAATACAGGTGTTGTCACACTACACTATAATCAGAATTTTAATTTGAATTTTCATTTGTAAAGCCTTTTTTTTAACATGAAAATGGGAATAGAATTAGTTTTATTGACAGTAAAAAGACATTTTGAAAGCTTCCTAAATCATTACCTGTATTTAGTAGTGGGAAAAAATTGTATATGTCCGTATAAAAAGAAGAGTTTTATTATCACATATTTACTCATTATATTTGGTGGTAAATAAAACTAGGAAGATGTGTTTGACAAATGATTGACGTAACTCAGTACGTTTTCACTTCATCAGAACAATAGACAGACATAAATACATATTTGCTTTTGTTTTGTTCTGCTATTACTAATGCAAGCCTGCGATGAAATCTTCGAGCAAATTAAGTAGAGCCTGTTGAGTCTGCATGCGGCGCTAAACTTTTTATTTTGCAATTTTCTCTTCTTACACAGATTCATCATTCTTCGCTTTCTCCCTTTTTTTCCCCCTTCCTTTTCTGCGCTCGCTGGTTGGAGTGGTTCCCCCTTCTCAAGACCCGTTTTTTTTTTTTTTCCTCGAGGCATTTAGTGTCGTGTCTGCCAGATTTCAGTGATGAGCAGCGAATTGCTTTTAAAGTGGGCATTATGCCAGTTCAGCAGCACAATGGAAAACCAATCTTCCACCATTCTACTTTTGATGCTGTTATTGTAGCATTTTAGATAACTGCTGCCACAAAAAAAGATGTGCTCAATTGCTACCAGTTAGTCAAGTTAAATCCAGAGTAGCATTAAAATTACTCTGAAAACTGTTTGTCAGAGGTCATGTGCTGTCTGTGGCTACAGCGCATAGGATAGATGCTCTCTTCTGTGTGGGGTTTTTTCTTTTTGCGTTATTATTACTGTGACTGACCAGCTCTCTAAATAGCCCTTCACTACCTGTTTACTTATTGTCTTCACCTCACTGCTGAAAATATGTGTCAAACAGAAATGTTGAAAAGTTTCTGTAAAGTGCTGGAAATAGCAGGGGAGTGAGTTGTTCAGGGTGCTATAGTTTGTACAGTGTGAAAGCAAAAAAAAAAAAAAAGGAAGAAAGAGGGGGGAGAGCAAGAACATAATTCTCTGGTTTCTGTAGCAAGATTACTGTTTTCATCTTTTTATCTTCACTTTTCAACCACTAAGTTCACTTTTATATTTTTTTTAATAGAACAAATGGAATTTATCCGCTTTCTCACTCTCTTCCCCTTCAACTCCTCCTCCTCTTCCTCTTTATTCTGCTGGCTTTGCTTGTGAATGAAAGGGTCTGTTACTACTGCTGTAGGACAGATGGCAGTTGCGGAGGGGGGATAATAGCACTAGGTGACTATTAAATCAGTTGTTTTCCAATAAAACACAAACGGGAGGATTATTTATGGGTGGTGGGAATTAAAAGAGCAAGGATATTTTACTCGTTTGTTGCTGACACTTTATTTTATGAATCATATAATGCCTGCAGCACCTGAATACTTGTTTCACTCGCTTTTGCATCATGGCATAAATGTATACTATGCCATATTATGTTCTGATCGTTTTTAACAGGGAAACTGCCTGCTGCATACATCTTTGGATCACACTGCTTCAGAGTTTAGGGCTGCAGGTTACAGACATGAGCAGCTCCTGCAGGACACCAAAAGAGTTGTTTCAGCTGTGAATTTCAGCCTTGCACATAGGCATCTAAATAATATACCACATTTTCAAAGGACTTAATATTTGTAGCCTTTAAGTCAATCAGCACTGTGTTGGCCTATGGTGAAGATAAGGAAATACGTTGAGACCACTAGGGAGGCAGCATCAGGAGCATATCTTTGAAAATCTTCATCATCGTCCACGAAGTTGCTCTTCCTCTGTAGGGCAGGAATGGTGTCCACCTCAGGGGAACACGTGGAGATCTAACTCACTGGTAATTGTAAAGCGCTTTGAAGTCCTCCCATAGGTGGCACTGTGGAAGTGCGCAGTTGTTGCCATTGGGATTTTTTTAGCCTTCTTCCTAAAGATGAGCATTTTCTTACTGGTTCAGTTAAAATCTGTCCATTGGGGTTTTGCTGCCTGCAGAGCAGAGATGCTGTGGACTCTCACACTTTTTATATTTAGGGAGCTTAACACAGATGGGTCACACAGAGTTGTTACAGTTAACACTAATACCTGTGTACAGGATTTGTCTCCGTGCAGGATGGTTCCCATTTTACATAACCTAGATAACAGTGAGAGAAGAAGGTAGAACTCTCTAGGTGGATTCTCCAGAAAAGATGGGAATGTAACTCTCTGAGAAACTCTTCATACATAAGGTAACTGTCGGATACTGCCTTTTTTCTCTTGTTTTTGATTTTTTTTCTTTCCTTTTTAAACTAGAGAATCAGCATTACAGGGTCTATCGCCGAGTTATCCCGTGCTTTGATCACTTCTACATAGATCTGCCTACCTACCTTGCAGAATTCAGCTACGTGCAGTACCTGGTCCCTGTACATAAATGTCTTCCCAGAAAGACCTACAGAAAGTGCCCACTAAAGTTTGTTGTAGACAGAATGTAACTGAGGCAGAAAACTAGCCAGATAAATTAAGATCAGAGGGAAATAGAAACCTGGAAATCAGCCACAAAAATTCAAAAGTATCAACATTTCAGGAGATCTTTTTTTTTTTAAAGACTACTTCTGTATTTAGTACTTTTGCTGATGAGAAAGAAACATGAATACGTTGGTGGTTGTTTTTTTCTTGGGGGGGGGGGCGGGGCATTTACACACATGATACGTAATCATTTTCTCTTCTTGGTCTGTGCTGTGGGGATACAATGTGGAAAATCGTCACATGTACCTGCTTAGATGTTACAGAATTCCTCAGTAAAGAGCCACCTACAGGAGAAAACACAGGAAGCGCAATCAGAGCAGCAATATCAGAGCTAATTACCTCTGCAGCCAAGGGAGGAGGGAACTGACTTGAATGGAACAAAACCCAGTTTTACGGGTCTCAGTCTTATTATTCAGTTTCCCAGAAAATACTTAATAAATGGGAAGATTTCTGGGGAAAAAAAAAAATATGAAAGTGAGGATTCAGATGCCTACAAAGTGTTAAAAAATATTAAAATGTCATTTCAGGCTGTGAAATCAGCTACCTGGTTTTTGGTTTTGTTTGTTTGTTTTTAAGGAGGAAAACAGACTGGGGTGACCATTAGGGCTTCCTGAGGAGGAGAGATAAGTTGAACTGCAACACAGTTTAAATGAGGACCAGTTAGGTTGGAAACTGACCCTCACCTACTGTTTTCTTTGCTTTGAGTGATGCACCAAAGAGCAGCTAATAACAAGATGACTGGCTTTAGACTGAAGACAACAGTTTATAAGTATATAATGTGTGTATTGATGTAATTGCATTTGAATTTTCAGCCTTGATTATATACTCTTTTGATATTATGGTATAATTTGAAATTTTGATAACAGGTGCTTTTGTAAATGTATAGATACAAGAATGGCATATGTGATCCAGATAGCTTGTCTTGCAAGATCCAGATTACTTCTGCTCTGGCAAATTGCTTATCCAGTCAGTCAGCTTTGTCTTAGTGCCCAAGATTGTACCCTTCAGAACAGGCAGCGAGCCATACGTACTTCTTTTTTTGTGAAGAAACCTACGTATGTTCTGGACATATGACAAGCATTTCAGCTTTTGCTTACTTCTCTTTATCTATTTTTTTATTTGTTTTTCTATTTAAAAGAAAAGTTGAAGGACTCTGTTAAAACCAAGTTAAACTGAACTCAGCTGTAAATCTGAAAGGCAGCCTAGATCTTAAGAAAGTTAAGACTGAAGTTAAATTACATTCCATGATGTAACTGCATTATATTCACATATGGCAGTTGTTCAAGTGAAGGTTATTTCTTAAACAATTGCTGGTGGCAAGCCACCATTACTTCTGGTTGCTTGTTGAGGATTAGCTGCTCTGGTGGGCTGTGCGATTCATTCGTTACTTCTAACTGCTAAATCACGCTAGGAAAAAAAGAAGTATAGTGTGTGTATATATTTAAATAATGTATATGTTTTATATATATAACATATATAAGATCAAGACCTGTATATTCTGCTAGAGAAAGTTACTTTTTCCAAAAGAGGTAAGGCAGGGCAGTATTTGCTGCTATGATAAGGATGTCTCCCTGAGGCTGTCCTTATTTATTAAAACACTGTTTTATATGTGAACGTGTAAAAATCTTGCTTTATTGCACTGCATTAAGAATCAAACTGTAGAAAGAAAAACAAAAAAAAAAATCCTTGCAGTGCTGTTGGATAAGCTAAAGCTGTGGCAGACTGAACTCAGAATTTGCCCCTGTAGGCAGCGCTCGAAAACCCTAACTAGCAAAAATATTAATTTGTGTATATTATTCAGCTAACATTTGCGCGGTTGCATAGGGTAGATGTGATTCTCATAGCTTCTCTGGCTGTGTCAGAATGCATTATATATACATATACACGTGGTTTAAAGCCCTTTAGATTGGTAGGGTACATTATGTACGGAGAATTAGTCTCACTTGGTGCTATAGTATTTATGCAGTGGCTTCACTGTGAGATAGATCTCTTGCATGTGACACAGTTTTAAAACCATGTCTTCCTGCGGGGGGGGGGGGGGGGGGGGGGATCACAATTAAAACAAGCGATCAGATCCCAGAAGGCTGTAGGTTAATCTTCTCTTTTCGTAAATAGAGATGGAACTAATCTCCCAAGTATGTGGGCATTTCCTGATTGAAGAGATGCTAGCAATATTTTGTAAAGCTTCATTCATTTTGAAGCCGCAGCGAAGATAAAATTTTCTGAATGACTGGT
>NC_089873.1:126180000-126370000 GCF_040182565.1 Anser cygnoides | reverse complement strand
AATCTCCTCTCCCCAGTCATCAGATGCACTTGTGTCATTCAAATGCATCGTGTGGCTGTGCTGCGGGGACGGCTGCTGCCTGCCGCCAGCCGCCGAGCCCCCGGCTGCCATTGTCTTATAATTGAAACTTAAAATTGGCCTCGTTACTTCAGGGAGGCCCCTCGTATTGCTCCGTCCTTTTAGTCCACCCTTCCCCGCTTGCCTTCACGACAGGAACTGCCTCTAAGAAATGTTTGAGGCGTGCTGTCAGGGAGGTTATCGCGTGTAATTAAAGTTTAGGTTCGGTGATGGGCTGAGGGGGGGAAATGCTGCTGGTGGAGAGGCTGGGGCTGAGCCCAAGCTGGGCATGGGCCGTGGGGCATTGCCCTCTACTTTCAGCGTCATTTTGTTGTGTGCCTGGTTGTTCCTGTGTCTTCCCACTCTTTTTTGTACCTGCCAGCTGCTTCTGCACCTTGATGCCTTTCACCTCGGTCCCTCCTGAGCTCCAGGACCCTTTAAACTATTTCAGCTGAGTTTTGAACTACAAGGATGATATCTCCTGCAGTTTGTTGGTACGGACAGCGTGGTTTTGCTAGCGCATGAGCAGTGGAAATGAGCCCACTCAGTGTATTCTTTAGTTTGGAGACACACAACCTTGTTAGCGCTGAATTGATGGCAAAGCGGGTTTGGTGCTTTTATGGATCTGGTTATCACAGTTTTCATGGTTTGTTTAATTAAACCCTACGCTGAAGTCATTTCAGGATCGTTACGTGCGCTTGTGCTGTAGCGACTCCAGTCTGTTAATGAACAGGTTCTGGTAACCAAAGTTTTCATTGTGTTGGTGGTGTAGTTTAAGGAGTATTTAGTTCCACTCATAAGCACAATTCCATCACCGTCCGAGCAATGGCAAGAGGGTTGTGTTTTCAGCCTGACGGCTTCCTTCATTTGCCCCAACTGCCCAAAGCTGTAAGCATGATAAATACCTAAAGCTGAATGCACACCTTCCTCGCAAGGATGCATGAAAGGTGCTTTTAATCAACGTACTCAGTTACTCAGACTGACACCTCTAATTGGGATCTTAATCGAGTTTTTAAAGGTTTCGTGCCATCGTGCAGAGCACCCGAGTGGAACTTGGTGAATAACGCGGGAAACGGGAGCGGGCGACCGCCCCTCAGTAAGACAGTGCTGGTTGCGTGGTGCCCAGCAGTTAATCCCTGAGCTCGTCCTAAACCGGACGAGGCTCTGCAACAAAGTCTGTCCGTGTGCCCTCAGGGGGAGGAATTCCCAAGCCCCAGGGTGCAGCGATGGCTCCCGTTAGCCACCCCAGCTCCTCACGCACGCAGCACCCCTTGGCTTGGCCACCCAGACCTGGCTAGGCTCAGTCGCCTCGCACAGGTTTCCCAAATCCAAAACATTTTTTACATCTTGACTCGGTGAAAGCCATTTGAACGGGGATGGAGGCTTCTTTGTTCCGTTTGCGAAGCGTAAGGAGATGACGAGAGGAAGGGAGACGGCAGCTTTCAGGCTCGCCAGCTCCAGCGGTGTCCTAGCGCTGTGCCCTGTCCTGCTGGAGCCCCTCCAGGGTAACGGGAAGGGACTGCCTGGGGGGAGGCTTGTATGGGGCTACACCCTCCCCGGGTGTCTGGTAGTAACGCAGGGTATCCAGCGCTGCCGATTTCAAGGTGTGATTGCAGGTGGGGGTTCGGATAGGAGCTGGTGTTTCTAGAGCAAGGAGCGGGCTTGAAAGGAGGAGCACCACTGCACCACATCTGCACCAAGCTGGCGCTGACGTGCATCAATAGAATATTTTCCTCTTTTAGCCTTTGTCCACAGCCTTTGTAAAGCAAAAGCCAGGCAATCGCCCAAACAAAATCCCTGGATTTCTTTTTTTAGGTGGCATAAAATTTCACTTAAAAAAAAAAAAAAAACAGTTCTGGCTTCGCTGCTTAAATATGTACAAACTGGTCTGTGTGTGTGAGCTTGCACACACAACCCACCAGCAGGTAATGTCTTGCACTCCAGACATTTCTTCACGGGCATTATTGAGCAAATATTTGGGGAATGGCTGTCTTCATTTGCGTATCAGGCAAACACGATGCGTCCTTACTGAGATACTGGGCACCTTTGTTGTAGGGTGGGACCGTGTGGAGTTCACTGCCACCTTTCCTCCCAGCCCCTCCACGGTGCCGAGCACCCCGATGCCCGTCCTGCACCCGGGCTGTGCGTGGGAGCATGCGGCAGCGGTGTCGAGCCGGCCCCGGGCTGTGCCAGCGCCAGCAGGGGCTCGGGAATCGCAGCGTGGTTCCCTTGACTGATCTGCAGCCAAGCTCGCGGCAGGCAAATCGTCCCCTGCCTCAAGCCCTCGGGGGCTCTGTGGAGGTCTCATTATGTCCAGGAGCCTGCTCGTTTTGGCTGGGCTCTCTTGGAGCCGCTCGGTGCTGTTGCCCCGTACATCCTCTGGCTGGGATGCAGGTGGAGCCAAGCCCTCCCTGCAGCCGCGGGTGCAAGGCAGCTGCAGGCAGAGAGTTTGCCTCAAGCACGGTCAGTGAACAAATGAACACTGCCCACGACTGTCTCCTCCTTTCTCCTTGAGTCGAAACACCGTGGTTCGCAACAGTGGTGAATGCCAAACTACTTTCTTTTTGCTGTCTTTTAATCCTCCTCTGTTTTGTTTCTTTTCTTCGTTCTTTCAGAGTACGTGAAGAAGAAGCCACTCAGAAAAGAGGTGACTGAGGCCTACAAAAGACTGAAGAGCACGGTGGACAAGTGTCTGTCCATGAGTGGCTACTCAGAAGTGAACCTCGGCAAGCTCTTTGCCATCAGCATAGGAAGATCTGCGGGAGAGCCCAACAATGAAAGACAGTGATGGGCTGAAAAGGGAGGGAGAAGAGAGGCTAGCTCGTTGCTTAAAAATAACGACCTCTTAAGCAACAGCCTATTTCGGGATGCACAATAATGTTTTAACAATCTTGTTCCTTTGGTGGAGGAAGAACAAAAGATGAAAACGGGACACATGATCCACGGGGACCTGAAATACTCGAGGCGGTTTTTATCTTCGCTTCTTTTCTTCGCCGAGAAGCCAGGGCTATTCAAATATGGAGTAGTTGATTTTTGCAATATATTTTGTTGTGTATGTAGACCTATGAGGGAAAAGGGGGTGGGGGAATTGCTGCTTTAATTGGATAATTCCCAGTGAGAGTTGCTGGAATGTAAGTGATCCTAGACTTTGCTCCAGGGTATTTAGTAGAGGTGCTCTCAGGAAGAGAGGTTAGTAGAGGTCTCAGTAGGAGCACTAATGTTTTGCCTTTTCACAGTTTATCTTCTTCCTGATCATAAACATACCAATTAAAAACAATGCTAAACCTAAATGCCTTTCAATGTCCTACTACCTTCCGAATGGAGGTAGGGACGCTTTACTTTCAACTGCGTGGAAGGGAAAGAAGGATGGAAGGCTGAAGGCACCAAAACTAGGGGACCATCTTTTCGCTGGGAGTCTTCCCGTGCGTCTTAAAGCATGCTATTTTGCCAGGTTGGAAATTTCTTACGTGGATGTATAGGCATGCACAAAAAAATTCTTTGTACATACGCAGAATAAAAATGTATTTAGTTTCTTTCCATGCAAAATATTTGAAAGCAAACGATCAATAGGGAGAAATATATTTCGGATGGCGTTGTAGCCAGTAACGGGGGAAGGGAAGGAGGAAGAATCATTGTTGCTGTTCTGTATAATAATTACTGTATCGGTGATTTTAAAGGTTTTGTAAACAAATTGTATTTTCTGTTTACTTTTAGTAAAACGACAAGCAGATATGACAAGAAAAAAGCATAAATTTGGGTAGAGCTTTTGTACACCAAATATTGTTGTACTCATGTTTGCCGTTAAGTTTGCAATCTGTTATATTAATGTAAGGTTATAAAAATGTTCTTTTAAATCTTTAACAGTATAAAATGTAAATTTTCTTAGCACTTGAAAGAAAAAAATAAAATTTTCTAGAAAAAGAGAACTGGGTTGGATCATCTGACTACTAGAAATGCGCTGCGCGAGGTTGCTCGAAATGTTCCCTGGGTTGACAGAAGTAGCCCATGTGTCCATTTTTAGGATGCCTGACAAAGCTCAAAGAAAAAAATAAGAACATCAACAAGAAGGCGGTGGGTGCCGAAGGGATGTGCGTGTCTGGGTTGGTGGATTTTATGGCTTCCATTTGTCCCCAAGTGGGAGCTGCACAGAGCGTTGGAAGGTGCCGTGTGCCGAGATGGGCGATGTCTGCTCAAATGGGCCTAAATGCACAAAGTGACTCTGGGGTTAAATTCGTGGAGTTTTCATAGAATCGCAGGACGGTTTGGGTTGGATGGGACCTTAAAGACCTCCCAGTTACACCCCCCCTGCCCTGGGCAGGGACACCTCCCACCAGACCAGGTTGCCCAAAGCCCCATCCAGCCTGGCCTTGAGCACCTCCAGGGATGGGGCATCCACAGCTTCTCTGGGCAGCCTGTGCCTGTGCCTCACCACCCTAAAGTTTAATCACAATATCTGAAAACCTGCCTCTGCACCATCGCTTCTTTGTGCTGGTGTTTGGCGAGCCGTCATCCTCTCCCAGGGTGTTCACCTGGGCGCTCGCAGAGCGCCAGACTTTTTGGGGAGCGGGCGGCTGGAAGGAAGGACATCGGCACTGCAGCTCCTCGAAAGGCGGGGGCTTGCTGTCATCTCACCCAGGTTTACTTTTTAAGACCTTCAACGCCCAACCCGGTTAGGATGACGGAGATGCTCCTGGCGCTAACTGGGCAGGGAGCCTCGGAGGAGCTCGAGGCGTGCCCCCCTCCCCCCGGCGCTGGGCCTGCAGGCGGAGCGGTGGCCGCGGGGCAGCCCGGCCCCGTGCGTGTCCGTGCCGGGAGGGCGGCAGGGCCGGGCCCGTCCGCTCGCGGCTTTGGGGACGCCTGCACCCAACGCGAGCGCTGCCGCGGGGCGCGGAGCAGGCGGCCGGGGGCGAGGCGGGGCCGCCCGGGGGGGGCTTCGTGACCCCCCCAGGGGGACCGGGGTCTGCCCCCGGCCCACCCGAGCCCCCCGCCCCCGGAGGGGTGAAGCCCCCCGGCGGGCACCCGGAGCGCTGCGGGCCCGAGCGGCCGCCGCCGGCCCTCCCCGTGGCACTTTAATGGATGAACTCATCTGTGCCAGCTTCAGGTTGCAGCTTAACATTCCTTCATCCCGAAGGCAGCATTATCAGGTTGTTGGAGGCTGTTTTCAAACCTTGGTTTTGAATAGCAGCGGCTCTGCATTAATTTAACCACTAAGCTAATAAGTAGGTTTCGTTTTGTTATGCTAAGCTTTATTGCTTTTCTTTTGATCAGAATGGTGTTGTTGAGCAAAGCAGCAGACAAGGCATTCTTTGATGAGGGAATTAGCGCTCTATTCTTCCTCTATTATTCATAGCACAGTGGAATATGTAAGTACCTGAGGGTGTCAAAGGAGAGCAGGCTCTATTGCAAAGTGTTCGCCTTGTTTCTCTCAATAGCTGACTATGAGATGATAAACCGCTTAATACACTGCACTAATTGGATGAGAGCAAAAAGAGATGGGAATTAAGGCAAGGCAAAAGGAGAAAGTGCTACCAGCCTTCATTCACTCTTTCACCACTTTAACAGCGCCAAAGGAGGCACAAGCTTTCTATAAGCAGACTAGGGGTTTTGTGCAGAGATAAAATGAACCTGTTAGTGGATTCAAGTAATACACTAATTATTGCACAGTATAAATACCACTACTGGTTTTATAACACGGAGGTAAACTTCTTTTGAGAAGGTTATAGGATTGCTTGGCAGCAGTATAGATCCTAATAAGGGACCAGAGTAATAACCCCCTGGATTAACAAAATTGCTGCTTGCAGAAGTATGATTCTGGCTTTTACGAAGATTTCAGCCGAATGAATAAAAATGACTGAATGACATTTCTTAATGCGTAATGGCTCGATAATGATTCCCTTTTCTTTACGGCAAAAAAATGTATATTTCAGACCGCACCGTTAATAACGTCCAGGGAACAAGCGTTATTTTCCCCATCAGAAAAAATAAAAATAAAAAAACGGGTAAAAAAAAATATATATTTTTTTGCGCCTCTGGTGTTTTTTGAAACCCTAAAGCAGGGCGGGGGGGAAGGGAAACGCGGCTGGCAGCGGGGCAGGGTCGCGGCCGGGGCCCCGACGGGGCGGCCCCGAGAGCGCCCCGCCGCCGGCCGAACCCCCCCAAACCCCCCCAAACCCTCCCGGAGCCGCCCGCGGCCCCGCTGGATGCGCGGAGCGGAGCCGGGGGCTGCCGACCCCGGCGGCGCTGGGACGCCAGGAGGCTGCTTCCAAGCGATGAAATAAAAATAACGAGGGGCAAGAAAAATAAAACGGGGGGGGGGTGGTGGTGGTGGAGGGGGGAGTGGATAGGACACTGATCCCGGGGCGGCGGCGCTCGGAGGGCGAGAACCGGGCGGGCGCTGCCCCCTCCGAGCCCCCGAGCCCCGGGGCTGCGCCCCCCGCCCGGCCCCGCCGCCTCCGAGGGGCCCCGGCCCCCGGGTCCCCAAAACCCCGGGGGGGTCCGGCCGGGAGGGGGGCGCGGTGCGAAGCTCCCGGCGCCCCCGCAAGGACTTTGCTTTGTGGCGTTTTGTTCTTTTGCTTTCGTTCTTTTTTTTTCTTTCTCTTTTTCTTTTTTTTTTTTTTTGGTAAACATATATCGTTGTTTATTTTCTGAACGTGGCACCTCTCCACCGGATAGCAAAGGAAAAGTGTTAACAATAACGACATTACACGGAAAAGTACTGTACCATCGCCTCTTGAGGGTTTCAGAAACCTCTACAGTTAATAAGTTAAATAAAGGGTTTGTACATAAATATTTGTCTAGGACCCCTATGATATCTACAACACAGTAAGAATCTACAGAATGACAAACTTTTACAACACTACACTGAGTGCAATTGTTTTATAACATTTCAAATATACAAAGCTCTGTTCTTTTTTATAACAATGGTATGTACAGAATCAATAATCACAGTTTAGTGACTTAAACAGTCCATATTCTAGCAGTGTATTTCCCTTTGGTTTGATATAAAAACCTTGGTTGGTGTAGTGATAAAGAATATAACGAGAAAAAGATATACCCTCTCCCTTAAGTGCACTGGTTATCTTACAGCATCAAATTCACTTTCGTTCTGCACTGGCAGCATCCTCGGTGAGCACCCGCGGCTCGCAGCAGCGCCGTGTACGACACTTCTCCAGTGCGCCCACCAGGCCAGCCCAGCACCGTGGGACGGGGCTTTGAGAGGTGCGGGCAGCCCCCCCACCCCCCCCTTCGCTTTCCTTTCTCAATTACAATTTTCGATTCTTTTCTTCGCCTTTTTTTTTTTTTTTTGTCTTGCCAGATAAACGGAAGGAAAAATATTTAAGTGTACGTAACGCTAATATATAATAAATTTTATTAGGTAGGGCTTTTTTTTTTTTTTTTTTTTTTTTTTTTCCGCTTGATGCTCAGCGAGGAAATTAACACGTCGTACATTTAGGAAATGTACCAGCCAAGGAGTTTCGGGTTCGGGAGCCTGCGAGCGTCGCCCCGCTCACCCGCGCGAGGGCTGACTGCCGGGCGATGCGCTCGCTGTCCTCCAGTTCCTGCCTCGGGAACCTACCCCGGTCTTAGCTGCTGGTCCGCTTTTTTATTTTATTTAGTTTTTTGTTTTTAAAGAAAAAAGAAACGTTTTCCCCCATTTGGTCTTGGTTCGTGCTACGAGGTGACCTTTCCCCACTCGCCAATTTATCCGCCTCTCTCTCGCTCCTGAAAAAATCCCCCCGGCAAACTGAAACGCACGCAAACGAAAGCGGGAAGGACGGCGCCCGTATCTTAGCACACCTCTTTCCCCGTGCTGCTCCCGGGGAGGATGTTGAGCTGGGTGAGCTGGGCGGCGTGCTCCTTGGCCTTCAGCCGCAGGGCGGCGATGCTGGACGCCCGCCGGTCGGCGGCGGCGCTGGCCGGGTCCCCCAGCCCCGCCGAGCCCACCGCCCCCTCGGCGGCCGGCGCCGGCTGCCGCAGCAGCGCCGCGGCGCTGGAGGCGCTGCCCAGGGGGGCCACGGTGGAGAAGAGCCTGCAAGGGAAGCAGAAGCAGAGAGGCCGCCGTCACCCCACCGCCGCCGCCGCCGGGCGCTCCCGGGCCGGGGGCGCCGTCGGGGCGCCCCCCGCGGGGGCTCGGCGCACGAAGGCGGCCGGCGCCGCGCCGCGCCCCCCCCGCCCCGGGCGAGGCGGTACCTGCCGAAGGCGGGGCTGATGAAGGCGGGGTGCCGGAACACGGCCGCCCCCAGGAAGGTGCCGAGGCCGAGCGGGGTCCCGCCGGGGGGCAGCGCCGCGGAGCCGGGCGGCGGCGGGGGCAGGCTGGGGAAGGCGGCGGCCGCGGCGGCGGCGGCGGCGGCGGTCCAGGCGGAGTCTAGAGCTGGGTGATGAGGAGGGAAAGGACTAGCATCAAGGTATGGACTGAGGGGGTGAGTTGCTGACAGGGGACCAGGGAAAGGCAAACCTGGGGGGTGTGTCTGAGCCCCAGCCTTTTCCCTCTTCCGCCACTTAGCCCTACGGTTCTGGAACCATACCTGCAAGCCAAAAGAAACACGGGGTTTAGCACCGCTCGCCCCGCCGCCGCCGCCGCCGCGCACCGGCCCGACGGCGCCCGCCGCTCCGCCGCCGCCCCCCCGGGGGCCGCCGCCCCGCGCCCCCCGCCGGCCCCGCCGGGTCTCGGGGCTGCCCCGAAGGGGGCTCCTTGCGGGCGCCCTGCGCGCCCCAGCCGGGGAAGCGCGCCCTGGTTTCGCCGAGGTGACCACACACAAACGGCGGCGTTAGGGGGTCGCCGCTTTTTTCGTTCCCCCCCTTTTTTTTTTTCCCTCCTCCTCCCTCCAAAAAAAAAGATTAAAAACGAAAAAATCGTGACTTCGCCAGCGCCTGCAACGAAGAAATAAATCGCAGCGCGATCGAAGCAGCAAACGTGCGTTTCCACGCTGTGCTTTCAGGGCGCATTTTACAAAACTTAGTTCGGAAGCCACGGAATCGCCGTCTCTTTCCTCTTCCCCCCCCCTCCAAAACAAAACAAAAAAATAATATAGTCATCATCAACGAGCCCGGGCTTAACCCGAGGGAGAGGCAGTGGGAAAAAAGCACCGCTCGCCGAAGGGGAATAAAACACTCGCTGAAACGCGAGCGCGGGGCGCCACACGCACCCAGCGAGAGGCTCGGAGAGGGACTCGCGTTTGTCAGATTTTCGGGCTGCCGTGGGCTCGAAATCTCCCCTTTGAGGCTCGGCTCCGTTTTGCAGGAGCAGCGCGACGCCCCGTCTCCCCGGGATCCGACAGAGGCGGCAGCGCTGCGGGTCCCTCGCTACAGCTCCCCATCTATAATTTATACCCACACGCGCACCGGGGCGCGCACGTAGGAAGAGGCTCCTCCGTGTTCGCGGGGAAGCCGAGAGTCTTTGGCAAACGGATCGTCTCTGCCAGCTAAAACTCAATTAGCGAGCTGTCCTCGCTGCAATTCCCCGTTATTGAATTAATAAGTCTGAGTACACCCAAAGGTAAACGGAGGGACTCTCATAATTCATATTCCCTTAATTACATCTTCTCCCGTGAATAGGGGAGAGAAAGGGGGTGTCTTTCTTTTTTAAAAGTTATTTAACTTTCCCACGACTTGTTCCCCTGAGCTGAAAATACTGATTTGCTGTCACATCTCTGTTTGACAATGGAGAAATGTGTCAACAGAAAGGAGGGGACAAATCTCATCATTAGCCCCTCTAATGCAAGAAGCTGTTGTGTATTAAATGAGCCATATGGAATTTATTATGCTTTATCAGCGCCTGATTTTAACTGTAAAGTGATTTGCTCAGCTTCCAACTCGGAGACATCTGTTTTCTGTTGGCAATCAGGGCATCCCAATGTTTATCGTCTCTCTGGTTATGAGACTTGGGTTGGGAAATGCACTCTGGTATGGGGCGGCAAACACCTTTAATAGCATTGCACTCACTCACTATTAGATCAATGCAGGCTTATTGCTATCAAAAATGGGAAATCAAATAGCATTAGCCAGCTCCTTGTGCAGGCGGAGAGGAAATCAAACAACATTTCGCCTTCAAATGGCCCTGTTTGTTCTAGCACTAAGTGGGCTTTTATGAAGCCCGATTGGAGATTTGATCGCAGCCAAGTACCCGGCTCGCAGCCGAGCGGGGCCGTGTCTAACAACCAAAACCCCGCGGGGCCCCCTCATTTCCATCACCCGGGGGTCGGCTCGGCCGCCGCGGGGCCGGAGGGGCGCGGGGACGCCCCGGGTCCTGCTCCCGATCCCGCTCCCGATCCCGAGCGGGGCCCCGCCGCCCGCGGCCGCCACTCACCTGCACTCGGGCTTCGGTCAGGTCGAGCCTCATGGCCAGCTCCTCCCTGGGGAGACACACACGCCGCCGTCAGCCCGCAGCCACGCTCCCGGCACCGCCCGCACCCGGCCCGAGAGCAGCGGGGCTCCCCCCCGTCGGGGCTGCCTCCCGGCCCGTCCCGGCACAGCCGCGCTGCGCTGTCCGAGGCACGGGGACGGCGAACGGGAGCCGTCCGTTCGCCCTCATGCCGCCGGCTTAAAGCGGGAGCCCCCCGGGCTTAGGCCGAGCCCCTCCGGCCTCGGGCCCGTCCCGTCCCGGCGCAGCGACGGGGAGAAAACGCGGGGCGGGAGCGCGACAAAAAAGCGCCGGGACCCGACCCGATCGCGACCCGATCGCGACCCGCCGGGCCCGAGGCTGCGGCCGGGGCTGGGGGGGAACGAGGCGGCGCCCCCGGGGCGATGCCCGGCAGCGGGGGAGCAAAAGAGCCCGGCGGAAAGCTCTCGGCGCCCCCCCGCCGGGGAAACAAACGAAAGAAGGGCCGGGGGGTGCGGGAGCGAGGCGAGCGGGCGCGGGGGGCTCAGCCCCGTCGGGGGGGTGCTATTTCGGGCAGCGGGCGCGCAGCCCGGCCTCTCCCCGCCGGGCTCCCCCTTTCCCCGGTACGAGCCCCCCCGAGGCCGCCCCGGGGCCCCGACGTGCCGGGCCGGTATTTTTAGGCGGCGGCGCTTTGATGCGCGCCCTGCCGGGGCTTCCCGGGGCCGGGCAGCGCTCCAGCCCGCCCGGGGAGGGCGAAACCGATCCCGGGGCCCGGCGGCGGCGCGGGGTAAAAATAGCCGGAGGCGGCCCCGGGCGGGGGGCGACCTTCTCGGCGTCCCCGTCCCCGCTGGAGCCCCCGACCCCCCCCCCCCCCCGCGGCCGCCCCGTCGGCGCGGGTACCTGGTGAAGACGTCGGGGTAGTGGGTTTTCTGGAAGGCCCTCTCCAGCTCCTCCAGCTGGTAGCTGGTGAAGGTGGTGCGGTAGCGGCGCTGCTTCCTCTTGAGCAGCCCCTCCTCGGAGTCGCTGCCGGCCGAGAGGCACACGCTCTCCTCGCCGTCCTTGCCCTCGCCGTCCTCGGGGTGCAGCAGCAGCTCCTCTTTGGGGGACAGCTCCCCGCCCTCCGCCCCGGGGGCCGCGGCGGCGCCCCGGCGGGCCTCCTTCAGCAGCCCCCCGCCGTCCTCGCCCAGCAGCTCCTCCTCGTCCTCCTCCTCCAGCTCCTCTTCCTCCTCGTCCTCCTCCTCCAGCATCTCCTCGTCCTCCTCCTCCTCCTCCTCCTCGGCGGCCGGCGCGGCGGGGCCGGGCCGCTCCTCGACGTGCGCCGCGCCGCCGCCCCCCAGCTCGTCCAGGGCGGGCGGCGGGGCCACGAAGGGCGCGTTCTCGCGGTAGCTCTTGCTGCGGCTGATGCTGACCTGCGGCGCCTGGCTGATCTTCAGCGTGTCCCACGGGGCGGCCGCGGCGGCGGGAGCGGCAGCGGCAGCGGGGGGCACGGCGGCGGCGCCCCCCTCCGGCCGCCCGTCGGGGCGGTCCCCCCGCGGTCCCGGCGGCAGCAGGCGGCCCCCGCCCGGCCCGTAGAGGCGGCGCAGCTTGGGGGGCAGGTGCAGCTCGGCCGCCTCGAAGGGGGGGCTGCCCTTCGGCGAGCCTGCGGCGGGGCGGACAGCGGCCGGACGGGGCGGGCGGGGAGGAGAGAGGGGAGAGAGGGGGGGAGAGAGAGAAGAGCGGCGCGGTCAGTGCGGGGCGCTGGGTCCGCGGGGAGCGCCCCGCGTCGGGGGCAGCCCCACGTCGAGGAGAGCCCCGCGTCGGGGAGAGCCCCGCGTCGGGGGCAGCCCCGCCGGCTCCCCCCCGACCCCCACCCCGGCTGCCGGCTCTCACCTTGCGCGGCCTTGTCGTGCTCCGGGCGGGCGGCGAGCGCGGCGGGCAGGCTGTGCGCGGCGCCCAGCAGCCGCACCTTGCAGGGGCTGCGGCGGCCCAGGATGCTGTCGATGCAGTAGGACGACAGCAGCGTGGGCGACTTGCTCTTGGCGCCGTCGGGGCGCTCGCCGCAGCCCTCCTCCGGGTAGGGGCCGCTCATGGCGATGGCGCCGCCGCCGCCGACGCCCCCGCGGCGCTGCCCGCTGCCGCCGGGCCGCCCGTCACGGGGGGAGTGAGCGGCGGCCGCGGCGCTCTTGAGTCCCCCCGGCTCCACGTGCGGACGGGCGGCCGCTGATTGGCTCCCGGCGGGGGCCGGGCGGGCGGGCGGCCGCCGGCACGCGGCGCCCGGCAAAGCGCGGAGCGGAGCGCGGCGGATCGGGGGCGCCGAGCCCCCGGCTCGGCGCGCCACGCCCGGCTGCCGCTCGCCACGCCCACTCCTCGGAGGGGGGGGGGGCGCGCTCCGCGCCTGGTTTTCCCCCTCCGCGCGCCCCGACGGCCGCCGCCCCGCCCCGGGCGCCCCCCGACGTGCGCGGCCCCGCGGGGCTCGGCCCGGCCCCGGGGAGCGGCGCCCGCGGCCCCGAACGGAGCCGAAAGCGCCCCAAAAGCGAGGGGCCGGGGCCGGGAAGCTGCGGCCCGCGAATAACAGGCCCGGAAGCGAAGGGCAGCGGCCCAGGAGCAACAGAACAGAAGGCGGAGGGCGGCCCCCAACCAAAACGACCCCCCAGAATAATAAAAAATAAAGAAAATCGAAAAGCGAGCCCCAGCCAAACGAAAAGAGGCCAGAAGCAGACGGGAGGAGCGAGGGGCACCGCGGGCTGCACCCCCTGCCCCGTGCCCGGCTCCTGCTGCGCCCCCCCGGGCCCGTCCCCGGTCGGAGCTCGGCCGTGCCCGGGCACCTCGCTGTTTTATTTATTTATTTTTATTTTATTTTTTTAAACAAACTTTCATTCATTTGTGGTCTCTCCCTGTCTCTTATTCCGCCCCCCCCCCCCCCGCTTCCCCCTGCGACCTGCTAATCTAACACCGGGGCGCGTTACCGGAGTGCTGGGGGGGAGCCGGCAGCAGCACCGCGCCGAGCCGAGCCGAGCCGAGCCGAGCCGAGCGGCGCAGTGACGGCGCCCGGAGCCCCGCGCCGGGGAGAAAAGCTCGCCGGGCCCCGCAGCCGAGCTGCTGCTGCCGTGCACGGGGAGCGGGCCCGGGGGCCGGCAGCCGGCGCTGCGAGAGGCAGGGGGCAGGAGCGGAGCAGCCCCTCCGTTCGCTCCAGCCAGCCCGGGGCCACAGCCGCGGCTGCCGCTGCCGGAGCAGCGCCCGGGCTCCGGCGCCTCTGCCCCGGCCCCCTCCCTGCTTCTCCTTTCCTTTTTCTTTCTATTTTTTTTCTTTCCTTTCCCCTTCCTTCTCCTTTCCCTTTTCTTTCCTTTCCTTTTCGTTTCCTTTTCTTTTCCTCCTCTTTACTTTCCTTTTCCTTTCCTTCTCCTTTCCTTTCCTTTTCATTTCTTTTCCCTTCCCCTTTCCTTTTCCTTTCCTTTCCTCACCCCCAGCCCGCAGCCGGGCCCGGCGCCCTCCTCCCTCCGCAGGACGCGGCGGGGCCGGGGTCTCCCCGACGGCAGCCCCACCACAAGCCCCCCCTGCCCCCGGCCCGCAGCCCCAGCACCGCTCCGGCGGGGCTTGAGTTTTGTTTCATTTTAATTTCCATTTTATTTATTTTTATATATATATATTTTTTTTGCACGGAGCCCCGTCGTCCTCCCTCCTTCCCCCGCCGGGGGGGGGAGGCAGGGCTGCGGCACGGCTCCCGCCGCGGGGCTCCGGGCACGACGGGGCGAGGGGCGGCGAGCAGCCCGCAGCCCTGCTCCGGACGGGGGACGGGGACCCGGGGGGGACATCACTGGCCGGGGGGGGGGGAGGGGGCTGCGGGGGCAGGCACAGCCTCTGGCCAGCCCCCAGCACCGGCTGGACGTATTAACGTTATTATCATCATTATTAATATTATTGTTGTTATTATTTTCCACTCTCTTTGCGATGAAGGAGAAAACGAAAATCGCTACGTAAAACCCGCCAGTGCTAGAGTGAGCGCCGTTCGTTTTATGGCAGGAAAGGCTTGTCCTGGAGCAGGGGGCAGGCACAGAACCCCCCCCCTCCTGCCCCGCTCCCCCTCCCCGTTCCCCCGTGATTTCCCCCCCGCTCCTCGACGTGCTTTGCGCCCCCGGTGCCGCGGGCCGGCAGGGCAGCGGCGCGCACCGCGGCACGCAGGGGGTGAAGCACAGAGCATCGCTCTTCCGCTGATGCAGCCCAGTCGCAGGCTTTTCAACCACGGCATTTTTACTTTTACGAGGCCGGGGCTGTGGCAGCGGTCCTGTGCGGCGCTGTTCCCGAGGGCGCTGGAGCTGGCCGTGGGGAAGGCAAGCCGCTGCTCTGCCTCGGTAGCGGGCGACGGAGAAATGCCCGGTGCCGTGCAGGTGTCATGAGCTGGGGCGCGACTACTCGCACCAGCCTCGGCGGCAGCACAGTTCTCTCGATTAAAACGCAAGATACAATTCCCCACTGCCGCGGAGAGCTCCTTTCCAAGACCTCTCCTGGGCACAGCCCTGGCGCTGCGCACTTCAGCCCTGAGCCGTGGAGACGGGCAGGGCGCTGCCAGGAACGACCTCACCCGCTTCTGCAGGGGTCACGTTAACCACTTACAAAAACACGGCGGTGACAAGGGAATCAAAGCGCGGCTGCACATCGCCCGCAGCCACGGGGAGAGAGCTGGGGGAGAGGCAGCGTCTCGGTGTGCTGCCTGGGGCACTGCCGGGTCACCGCCATCTGAGATCCCCCCTGGGTGCAGCGGCTTTGCCACCTTCCCAGTGAGGGCACAACAAATACCACCGGCATTTTGCAGACGGATAATTTAAACGCAGCTTAATCAATACCTAGTGGTGCTCACTGGGGCGCTGCACCAAAATCACTTTGCGGAGTGATGTGAGACCTCAGCAACTTTGACTTCCCATCCAAGAGAGGAATTCATTTCAAAGTACCGCTTTTTCTTGGAGCAGTGTTTGCAACCACATCCTTGAGTTGCAGTCATCTAAACTGGCTAGACTCGGTTTGGCTTGCACACACTGGCTTGCAGCACCACTGCTTTTCCGCCTGGGGAGTAGCACTAGCTTTTGTTGCTTGCTTTGGTTTCGTTGCTAGCTCAGGTAGCAATTTCCCTATTGACTTACATCTGGCCAAAGGCCTGACAGTGGCAGTGATGGTCACTTTGGAATAATTGTTCATAAATTTAACATCTGGTCCGTGCCCACGGGTGGGCAGAAGCTGCCCTTTTTCCATACATTTAATTCATAAAAGACTTTTATAATTTTTTTTAATTTTATTTATTTTTATTTTTTTAAATTCAGTTGGCATTATTTTCTAATTCCTTACTAGTTCGTTTTTTTTTTTTTTTTCTATTAACATGGTTTTCATTACTCACAGAGGACAGCAGTTTTAGGTGAAGGTGGCTCACCTTTATTTCTCTTCTGCTGTTCCCCCCTACAGCCATCTCTCTTTCCTGGGCCCCGCTGTGTCCCAGGCCCATGTTGCCTGGACCTCCTGGCTGCCTGGAGCCCACCTGCCGTGTGCCTACTCTACAGATTGCCGTCTGTACTGCCTCCGTCCCATTCATTCCTGTCCAATTGTGTCCTTCAAGTTCTCCAGAGGCTTTTTGAGGCGTTTGGACTCACCCAGGAGCCCCCGGACTTTCCACTTTCCCTCTCCATCCCCTTCCTTTGTGCATCCCCTCCTGAAGGTCCCAGTCCCCACAGTGGTGACTGCCCCAGCGGCTCTGTAAGGAAGCAGCAGACTCCTGGGCACCGCCTGGCTTTTAGTCTAGAATAGGGCTTTCCTGCAGGACATGTTTTCACCACGTCAAGTCTTAGGCTAAGTCCAAGAGAACCCGGGTGGGTCTCTGTGTCCTGGGTCTTCCAGGCGATGGGTGGAGATGTGGTTCTTCTGGTCCTAGAAAATACATGGATAAAATCTCAAGCAACGTCATGGCAGTAATCCTTAAGTACTCAATGAAATTAATAATGCATTTAGGAACAGTGGTCTAAAAAAATTAAAACGATGATCATAGGCTTATTTAACATTATACCTCCTGTGTTATTTTCCTTTGTATGTGCTGACTAGAACTGAGCAAAGGATTCATAACAAATAATTTATTTGTCAAACGCATTCTCTTCTGCTCGTGGAATATCCATGAGCGGAGCATCATTTTCTCAAACGTACTTGTTATTTGGAATGCTCCAGCGGTTCCTTTAAATGAATATCAGGGTGTCCTGGCTGCAAATGGTTTCTGCTGTTCAGCTGTATGGTCGGTCAGATACAGCAGGCGTATCGATGGGGTACCCGCCTGTTGCGCGAGCAGCACGCTACTTGTGCAAATAGGTGTGTGTGGGTGCGTGCGGCAGCCGGGGTTCCCTTGGCAGATGCACAGGAAACTTTTGAAACGTGTTTTCTGCAAGCTTTCGTACTGCTGAAACGCGATCGCTCCACTAACGGCAGAGGGGGTGTGAACAACGCCGGAGCAAATCCATTAAAAATTCAAATGAGTGTTCAATGAGCGAAGGACATTCTTCACCCTGTTTGACTAGCTCCGGCGTGACCTTCACGCGGTGCTGTTTCAGTAAACCAGCCTCACAGGGACAGAGCCCGAATCAGGGTGATCGTGGGAAGGGCATGAGTTGGGGGCGCAGGCGCTGACGTGGCGTTCCCCTGCCCGGGAGAGGTTAGTGACAGGATTGGGGTTCTTTAATCCAAGTGCATGACTAAAGCGAAACAGGGTGATGGAGGGAAAAGACAACAAACTGCGTATGAAGCTCAGTCGGATCATGCCCCTCAAGAAATCTAGCCATATGCTCATATTTGTTATTATTATTTCTACATCTGCGGAAGCCATTGCCTCTGGCTGTCGCTGAGGGACCACCAGTATTTCATAAAGATATAAAAAAAAAAAAAGTGTATGGTTAGGGAAAATCCACATTTAACGGAAGGGAATGCTCACTTTTCTTGGAAGAGGCTGATCCTCACTGGCATCTTCAAGGGCCTTATGTAAGGAGGCTGTTGGGCCCTGCTTCTCACAGCTTTCTCAGTGTTGGCACCTCAGCATGGAGCATCCCCAGCACAAATCAGGGCTGGGTCTGGGTTGGTTGTCAAAGGGTCTGTTCTCATACAGCATCCACTTGTATTTCCCCAGACCTCTCTGCTTAATATTCTGCATTTCTCTTAATGTGAGATTCAATCCATCTGTGAAGCACTCTGTGGTGCTCTGTAGGAAGAGAGATGTTTTATTAAAATAACTGGTGGTGAATGAATGAACCTGCTATCTCACAAGCGTAACCCTGCTGAAAGAGACACGACATAAATGTGCTGAGGACAGTCATAATAACACAGCTAATAGCAGCAGAGTATGTAGAAGTGAATGTATGAAGGAGTTTCTTCTAAGATACTCAAATCAAGTAAATTTATAAAGTAGAGTTACAACGTAGATTGAAATATGAAGATAAAAAGCGAGAAAAATCCGATGTTGTGAAGTCATCATGAACAGAGATGTGTTCTTAAAAACTTACATGGTAAAATTAGGCTCCTGAAGAAGATGACAGCTAGGACTGCGGGTGTACATGACATTGTAGAAAAGTATGAGTGGGTTGGTATGGAGCGGAGCATTTCCTTCCAAATTCAAAGGTTTTTCTTACTGAGAAAAAAAATAAAATTACAATTTGATTGTAAATTGGCTCAGCAATTCAAACAGCTGCAATTCAAACAGCTGCAATTTGTTGGACTTTTGATTTGAAGTTTTCCATTCAAAAATAAAAAAAATGAATATATGTGTTAAGATCTCCCCTTCATACATAATTCTTAGAAACTTCTATAGACAGATATTTCCAGTCATATGCATGGATTGTAAAATCTTGAAATCATAGGGTGTAAGTTATTATTTGGAATCAATGCACCTTCTTGTCTTGTAGCTTTTTATCAAGCCTTGAAAAAGACTTGGCACTTACAGAGCTAAGCTATTGTTTCCATTCCTGAAAACTAAAAATAATGTTATGGAACCTCAGAAAAACTAACTTTAAACAAAAGACATTGGATTTAACTAAATTATTGTTCCTGCATTGTAACCCTTGCTCATAACCTTTCATTCCTCAAGTCAGTGGGGTTTTCTCATGAGTGAAAGCACATTTGTGTGATGGTTTTTGTCTTGCAACCCAGGCAACCATAGCATAAATAGGTAAAGACTCTGGTTGGGCTTCCAGGTGAGCTGGGGTCTGCTCGAGAACGTCTGCTTGTTCCCTTCAGCAGGGTTTGCGCTCTCATCTGTCTTGTTTAGTGATACTCAGGAAAATGTTATTTTCTTCTCTTTGGAAATGAGCTAGAAAGGATGCTTTGGCTTTGTTCTGCTTTCAGTTTTTGTTTTGATTTTGTTCTAATACCGAAATGTCTGGAGTACTCTGGATATCCTTGGGATTTCTGACACTGAGCATAGCTTCTGCTCTTTAAAACTTGCTGTGTGACCAAGGCTTTTTCACAGATCTGTCACTTGGAATGGCAGTGCACATCCTCCCTCACTGAATGCAAACTTAACGGTGAGAATAACCGGGTAATCATTTGCACATTTCATCTATCTATCTATCTATCTATCTATCTATCTATCTATCTATCTATCTATCTATCTATCTATCTATCTATCTATCTATCTTACCTGGGACAAAGCTGTACAAATTCAGGGGGCAAAAAGATCTTTAAAACTGAAAGTGGATTTTGTGAGAGACAAAAAACCAAACGCCTGTAACATGAAATACTTTCTCCTTTCTGCAGCGTGTAGCAGAAAGGTGGAATGGAAACAAGGGAGGTGAACAGGGCAGAGTGCATTTCTGAGACTGTTACCAGTTTTTGAAAGGAAAACCAAAGGAATGAGTGTCCAGGGAGAATCAGGCACACCTCAGTAAGGAGCTATGAAGTAGCTATGAAGGTGAATATGAATACGGAGCTGGGATATCAGAAAAAATCTTCTTGTTTACAGACTGACAATTTGAGCCTGGATCCAAATGCAACTTTATTGAGTCGTCTAAGTATTATCAGTCAGGAAAATGAGGCTAGCTCAAGCCCAGTAGAATTCAATGGAAATTGGGCTGTGATTTGGTAGGGAAAAGTAAGTCAGATTTGTATTTGTCTTCTGACAGAAAAAAATCCATGTTCACTCAGCATAAGCTTTTTGGCTAACCTGAAAGCTATGCAGAACTCCATATGCTTTGTGATCTGGGATGCCTTTAAGCATGCCTAAATGGTGTAGGATGCCAAGGCTTGCGTTTAACAGTGTTTTTAGGAATCCAAGTCCCATCTGTATGTCAGTAGGATTTAATGGCTGTGTCCCTTTGAACAGAGAATGGGTATTGCTAAATCTTCTGCATGTGTTTATTCTGAAAATATTTTAGAATAAATTGGGGTCAACTCAGAAACTGCTGGTCCAAAACTGCAGACTGCTGTTCTAGGCCCTTGGTTCCCTCTGGGGTCTCGCAGGCTCCTGGGAGGAGAAGCACATTGGGCACCCTTTGAAATATCAATATTTCTGTAGCAGAGCTCAAATGCAATAAATATCCTGGTAACTATCATCAGTAAGTATGACAAAAGGATGTTCTTTCCAACTTTCTGAGAAGATTTAAGGGTTCTCATGTATATTATAGCCTCTGAAGTGAATTTTCACCACCTGCCCTTCCATACCAACAAATGCATGTGGTCTTTGTGCAAGAATACCTCAGTGGTGGCTTCACCATTACAGATCCTTGGCCACACCACGAGGTCCTCATTCATTCACTGTTTCCTGATGATATCCTTGGGCTCCTGCTGGGGCAAAGACCTTGGGCTTTGACCTTGTGGCACCAACCAGAATTGAACCAGAAGCCAGCGGCCTCGAGCTGCACAGGTGAAAATTAGCACGGGGGTTAATACAGCTCTTTGGAATGCGTTTGGATGGGAGTGATGCTGAAAAACAAATCTGTTGTCTCTACTTGGTAACATTGCCAGATGCGCACTGCATAGTCAAGGGATTGTCTGGACAGCATCAGTCTAACATTGAAAACTGATTTGTGTGGCTCAGATGTGCCGTGCAAACAGGTTGCAAGGAGACACGGAGACCTTGGTCAAAAATCAGGCAAGAAAGGGTTTACCCCTGAGAAGTCACTCAGGGTTCGTGACAACCACAGCAACCTCCCTGAAGAGCCGGCTGCATGGCTCATGGAGGATGGAAAGGTGTGAGCTGGCGTTGCATCTCCAAAAGCGATGTTTCTGTTCAGAGGTGGCACGTCTCACCAGAAGGCTGCAAAATGCAGCAGAAGTGACATCCTCCTCTCATATCACCGTCACCATGGCATATCAGTGCAGCCTCGTGTCACACAGCTCAGGGGGAGCTCCGGGGTGGCATTCAATTTAAGCTTCACGTCTATTGGCTTTCTTATAAGCCCCTTGGCGAGCATCATTTGCTTCAGATACCAGATCTACTAATGATTTTTTTTTTCCCTCCCCCTTGCTCACACTTTAATTGCAGGGTATATGTAATACCCTCAGGAACAGCTATTGCCACCTGTATTATTATTTACGCTGTGAAAACGAAGCTTATGGCAATATATTTATTAACACCATGCCCTGGAATCACATGAGTTAACAGCTTAATCCTGTGATTGTAAACATGTTTCCTGATATGTTCAAGCACCATCCGTGTCTTTAACTTCACATCAGGAAGCTGGGAGCACGAGTAGGTCATAGTTTTTACAGAAAATATATTCTTTACAAAAAATCGCATAATGAAGATGTGATTTATGCAGCTAATAGTGCCTGTCTAATACAGCATAATGCCTTTTGCAAAGAAAGAGTTAAACAAAACATTTATGCGGTATAAACTTTGCTCCTTAGCATTAAAATGCACTTTATTCACACTGTAGATTTCTCTTCCAGCCATGGCTATTGTTTGTCACTAACAGCTAGCTTTTGTGAAGTTAATAAATGTGCATAATAAGGACATAAAGGTATGGAGAAGTAATACTGTAATCCTTTTGTTTGGATAATCAGTCTAATGTATGCAAATTAAACCTTATTAGTACTAGGGTTTTGTGTCTGCTTATCAAAATGTGCCATTTTCATGAAAATTGGAAGTCCATTATATAAAGTTATTATTAACAATCATTTAGGAATTATATACGGTATGCAAATTAAAGTTGATTACAACTAATTAAGGGCTTTCTTTGTTATTTGACCTTGTCTGCTTTTTATGTAAATATGTTTCTTTTGGTCTGGCATATTTTTAGACTCAGAAAAGTATATTAAGACAAGTTACATTATGTATTTTTAATATATTTTTGTGTGGCATAAAAAGCCCCTCGCTATTGTTTAAGCGCCTGGCTTCACGCGGGGATGCTCTGCGCGGCGATACACAGACACATGTGCCGTGCGGCTGCGGGACAGCCCTGAGAGGTGGACCGCCGGAGGAATTGCAGTAGCAGGCAACAATCACACTTCCAAGGCCTTCCAATGGTTGAATGAAAAATGATCAAAAAGGAAAAAAAAAAAACCGCTATTGAAATATAAACAACCTTCATGCCAGAGTGGCCTTTGATTCCACCACTTATTGAACTGGATAAGCCTTAGTTTAGAGGCTCCAGACACAGCCAAGTAATAAATGATTGGTCCCTACTTGCCAGGCACATTGCAGAACTTAATCACCTGCTCTCCTCCCTGGGACCACTGATCTCAGGATAAAAGACTTTTAACACAGCCAGCACAGCCAGCTCAGGAACAACAGCCTCCAGGAAGATTCGTGTGCCTGTCAGCAGCAGAGAAGGTTAGGCATTAAGTGAAATGAAAAAAAGTCTCCCGAAGAGAACTTGGGTGAGTTGAATAAAATTTCTATTAAAAACAACAACAGCATGTAATACAATTTTGATGTGTTTTGTACATAGAGAAGAAACCTGCCAAGTAAGCCAGTCACCAGTGTGAAGATGGGAGATGGCGTATTTAACGGCGTGTCAGAAAGAGACGTGTAATCAATACCTGAATACTTTCAGCCTCCCAGTCAGAGTAAAAGATGCAAGACTAGGAAAGAAAAGGTTGAGATGTAAGGGGTGTAAGACAGGAATATATGAGAAACGTATATGAAACTCGCCTTCGCATATTCTTTGAGTCAAAAATTTGGGATTTGAGAATAAATAAAACACAATTCTTGGAGTTTGGTGAGATTTACAGTTTTGCTGACCTCTTTGGCACAAAATGCATGCATGGTAGTGCATCAATCCTAGAAAAAAATCCTCTGTAGAGGCAAGATCATGTACTTAAGCATGAAACTGGGGATATGCTTGCAAACTCAGTTTTTATTCTTTCCTTTCTACATCCCCAACATCTTGCATTTCAGTCTGGAAATCACAGAGCCTCCTTGGCTGGGCCTTTGTGTCTCACAGGACCTGTCCCCTCCTGTTCACAGGAGGGTGTCCCACCTGCTGTGGGCAGCCCTGGTGCCTGGCTTAGCGTGGGCTGGCCTTCTCAGCACCCGGGCATGGGTGTTGAGGGGCCCTGCGCGTTCAGATCTGACTGAGAAAGGCTGGGGCCAGATTGGGAGAGGAGTGCATATCGTACCCTGATAAGGGACAGTGATGGTCTAGCATAGGGGTCACTGCTCTCCCTCCTCATTCCAATTTGGAGCTGCTCATGGCACAGAAAATGCCAGCTTCTCACTGGCTGAAGGCCAATTCACTAAGCTCTTTCTTTGTCCTCGCAAAAGCCTCCTGGCTGGGCATCCAAACCCCAGGAGGAAGCAGGATCTTCCCATATAGCCCCTGCGGCCAGCTGAAACCCCATCAGCTTCAAAGGCTGGGTCTTGAATACCTGCTGCAAGCTGCTGGATGGGAAGTCACACGCTGCCGATGACTGGCATGACTTATTCAGCAACTATTTGAGAACATATTTGAGCAATTGGAGAAGTTGGTGATTTGTTCCCTCACAATGGGACCACAAGGTGCAATTCAGCGAGTGACTTATTACAATGAATCGCCTAGGGCTGTGACAGGGACATTTTGCTCAATGCTCCGCTGCTGGCAGGAGCTGAAAAATGGGAAATCAGAGCAGGCAAAACACGTCTCTGCCACATGGGGCAATGTCCGACCCTGGTCGTCCTCCTTCCCAGCTGGCACAGTGATGCTAAAGGCAGGAACGGAGCCACAGCAGCAGGCTCATGGAGGGGACACATTGCCCTGCCAGCACTCGTGTTTAACGGGTAGCACCAAGGAAATGCCACAAAAAGAAAGCTTTTGTTTCAAAATTTCCTGTTGAAGAAAAAAAATCCAAGAAAGACATAATTTCATCTCTTCCACCTAATAAACAGTGAGTGCTTTCACATCAGCGTTGGGAACTCAAGACACTCAAACAGTGCAAAGCAAAGGTACGAAGGAGTCTTGAACGATTTCCTATTACAGAATAAGGATGAAACCCTGATGCCATCAAAGGTAATAATTCAGGATTTCCCTCAGGGAGGTGAAAGTCATTGTCGTGTTTTTAAAATAGTTGCAATTTTCTGTCTCTAAATAGCACAGACTACAAAATGTATTGCAAGGGGAATATAAAAATAGTCAAACTCTTCAAATCTTTTAATTCAATGAGAATGTAATATGCAATTAAAATTAATTATCTCATAATCGAACCGTAGACACTGATTATTGCATCATTTTCATAAGAGACATGCATCTTAACTTGCATAATTTCTGGTATCGCTGCGGAGTGAGCTCAGGAAAGAATCTGGGCCCGAATGTATTCATGCCTTAGCACTCAGAGAGAAGCAGTCGTGGCTGGGTATGGCTTTTCCTCCGCAGAGTGCTTGCAGCACCTCTCTGCGAGGCAGAGCCTCTACCCTTGCCGGTGACAAGTAATTCATTCACTCCTACCCAGAACCACCAACTCCAATCTGCTGCCCCCTTTGTCACTCCCATTCACTGTCACCTTCCTCCCAGCTCTCAAGTTGCTCCCCCTGAGCCCCTTCTGCCTTGTTGTGGCCACCCCCGTTCCCCTTCACCCTTGGGAGCCCTGCGTCCCTCCTCAGCTTGGGTGAGGGCATAGGAGGGCCCCGTGTTTCATGCCCCTCCAGCCGGCCTGCAGGCGGGGGGCAGATCCAGGACTGGGGCAGGGCCTGCAGTTGCCCACCGCTGCGGGGCAGAGCTGGGTGGAGAGGGCATGCACCCTGAGGTGGCAGACTGGGGGCCTTCTGCAGGCTCGGTGATCCCGGGGTGGGATAGGGCCCTCTTAAATTTATCCTCCCAGGACACTGGTGTTTAGGCCAGGAGCATCATGCAGGCCTCTCTCCTGGTCTGTTGCATGAAGGGCTCTCTGGGGTGTCACCCCAGCCCAGGTTGGTATATGGGATGTGTGGGACGAGCTGCCTCTGCAAGGGTAGTTGGTCACCGAGCTAAAGCAACACATCTGGTTTTTAAGTGCTTACACTTTGGTGAGATTTGTCCTAACTTCTCAGAAAAGGTGCTGGCAGAGACTTGCTTCATTTTGTGTCTCATCTCTGCATGCTTCTGAGTTAGATAACGTGGGCATCTTGATTATGAGAGCAGTCTTTGGGCCTCTCATGTCTTCTGGTTCCAGCCAGGCTTAAATGTCTGCCATTCTTCAGCAGGCATCTTCAGGGGATGACAACTTCAGAAGAGCAGGGGGCTCTTGGTTCACCACCACTCTCCAGAGGTTGTCACCATGTGTCCCCTGCCTACCCCAGGCTACCTATTCTGAACTGGTGAGATTTGCACAATCACATTGACTTCAGTTGGTTCATGTTAGTTCTGTCTTCTACATCTACACATCCATTGTTCTTCTGAAAACAGGTCTTAAGAAGTATTCCTGTTTTCAGACTTTTTGTTAAATGCAATGGCAACTGGTAACAACGTGTGTTTCTTTGGTGTCATAATTCAATAGTGCCAAATCTGGAGAAGGACTTGGTTCTATGGCCTGTTTGCAGTATGGACTTGTGGCGGGTCCCTGAGTGGCCTAGGGCTTTGGGGTGGATCTGTCTGTACCTTCTCCTTATGGATCAGTGTTGTTTTTTTTTTTTAATTTTATTTTTCCTGATGTTCCATGTTGTTATCTCTGATTTTGATTACACTATTTTAATATCCCCAGACTCATTTCCTTGAAGGTGTCCAGGCAGTGTTCACCCTCACAAGCATTCCTTTTCCCACCTTGTCCTTCAGAATATATCTGCCAAAAATGGCCTTTTGTCTTGGCATTTGCAAACATTTCTGTACAGTTTTTCTGACGGCATCCACTTGCTCAGATCTCTTTGGCCCCTGCTGACTATTGGGAGGTGTGTGGTTAATCAAGGCAACTAAGTGCTCTGCCTCATTTCCATGTTACTGGGTGGCACAAGCCTCCTTCAAATTGCTACAGAGTTGTGTACTTCTTCCCTGTGTGTTGCTTATCCTGGGTGTTGGATTTACATTTGTGATTCATTGCTGCACTGGATGAACATCTGGGCAAGCCTTGCTATGTGCACTAGGAATCTTTCTTTCAATAATGACATATAAACCAAAAAAAAAAAGAAAAAGAAAAAAAGCAGACAAAGAAGAGAAGTAGATTTGCACATTATTCATCCTGATAAATGTAACTATGAAATGGCTTTTTAACTTTGGACACAGTTGGAGCTTTATAATAGGCTGTCAGTGAAGTAACACCTGTGATCCTAATGCCTGGGTCTATTTTGCTGATTTTAGCTATAAATTCGATTTCCAGTGCTATGGGGATAGCCCTGGATGTGTAGATGGGAGTGAAGGTTTAATTCCCTCTGGCTTTGTCCCTTCCACCACAGTCTCAGGTTTCTCCAGGCCATCTCAGTTCTAGAAGACATTCTGGTTTTTGCTTTCATATGGATGACAGTTTCAGATTTGTCCACGTTTTCTTAACTGTGCTTATGCTTGATAGCATACTTGTGTCCCAGTTAGACACAGAATTCATTTTGTAGTTTAACTTTTTCAAAGAAAACAACTGTCAAATTACTCTTCAGAGGAAAGGAAGGAAAGGAAGATGAAGTGGGTGGAGTGTAAGTAACAATTACTGTAGGCTGATAATATTTAAAGATTCATACCAGGATGTATTTCACGGGCCATACATGTACGTAACAAATTCGCCTACTCTATAATCCTTCTTTTTACTGACAACACAACAATAATCTCTTTCCAGAATGGTGAACTGCAGAACATTTTTCTCCTGCAAATGCTGCATTTGAGTTCAAATAACTAATGTGAAACATTATTGTTGGAGAAAGCTGGCAAGCCTACTGAGCAGGCCGGTGATTTAGGCATAAATCCCTCACTGAGGGAAACTTCAGTGCCTGCTTTCTTTTGGCTCTTAGACTTTGATTTTCAAACTGAAGGAGGGTACACCCCCATGGCACTGCAACTCCAAAAGTTGCTCCGAATCTGTTGAAATTTACTCATATTGGCATATGGGAATGGGAAATGTAATTTAGGAACCTCTTCTGCAGACCTCCACTCCAGGTATCAAGAAGACAAGGAAGGCAACTCAAGCAAGTCATGCCTGCAGGACTGCATATCTGTCATTATATAATGTAATACTACCGAAATATGTTTTCAAAGTAGAATAATCCTAAGATTTCAAGCAAAGCTTCCGTCTATTTCTCCACACATGGGATCTATAGCCAGAACTTGTTTTCACATTTCAACTGAACAATGCTTTTTGCACAGGAAAGCAAGGAGAAAAATCCATCCGCAGAGAAAGAGCAATATATTTTCTCTTTCCTTCATTTGAAGAGATTTTTTAATCCAGGACTATAGCGGCAGGCTAATAATAGAAAGCAGTTACAAAACGCACCACCTTTTCCCAGAATATTCTGGGAAAATTTACTGTCTAACTTTTGAAATTGTCTGCTGTTCTGATGGATCCCAGGCCCTGGTTACTTATCCAGCACAACTACCTTTTAAACAGTTCAAAATAATGAAATAAAAACTTTGGGCGATGCCAGAAGATCTGTAAGCATGTGCTCCCTTCCCTTGTCCTATACCCTTTGGAAAACTCTCACCTAGCCCAGCATTAAAAATCGTGACTCAGGAGCAGCTCATGCCCCAGCCCATGCTCTTCCTTACCCCTCTGTGCTAGTGAAATGGCAGAGGTGCTATGCCAGTGTCAGGACCCGTATCCCTGCGCATGAGCTTTCTGCTGGGAGGATGTGGGGCGGGGAGGAAGGCTGCAGTCACGGGGCTGAGGCCAGCACCAGCCTCCCCTCCTGGGGATGCACACCACGCGGGAGATGCTGGAAATCCTCCAGTGCCTCTCAGCTGGGCACCCTGCATGCTGGTTAGGGATACGGGCACCCTGAGGCAGCTGTAATTTAAGCCCGAGATGCTCAGGACAGACAGTGAGAGCTGTGTGAGTGGCGTCCTGCTGAATTCCTTTCAGCCTCTCACACTGAACATATCTCTGCAAGAGAGGGAATCTGGATCACCAGTTTTGCATCTTTTAGAAGAAAAAAACAGAGAGAATTTTTTTTTTGTCCTTGCTTTTTCCCCACTTTGATGTTTCCTTTATTATGTAGCACCGGGTTTTGTATTTTCCCTTTTTCTTGTATTTCGAAGAACCTTAATAAATAAAAGATGTGAACACAAAATTGCTATTCAAATTTGATTGTCTCGAATTATGTCTACAACTAAACAAAAATCTAGTGATCTGTGATTTTGTGTGATGAAGGCAGCTCAATGCTATTCAATCCAGTAGGAGAGATATAAAGAAACGAAGTATTAAAAAAATACCGACGCCCAAAGAAAAGAAGAAGAAGGGAAAGTGTGATAAAGAACAGCTTAATACTTTAATGGCCTGAAGAGATTTTTCAACAAAACCATTACTAATACCTGTTATTCTTCTAAGCTCAGTTCTTACCATCACAAAACCATTAGCTCTTTGGTAGTCACAATCTTCCATATATCTATATCATGTCTTTTCACTGCTTTTTATTTGTCTTTGTCTTCTTCTGCTTGACTGGTAACACGCAGCACCCTTGAGCTGTATACTTATTTCCAGAATGACTGCAACATTTATAAATACCTACTCGGCACTGAAGGAGGCAAATAAAAAAGAGATGAGCTTCACTAGCCGGAGTTCTGAATTGCTTCAGACAAGAGAGTCTGTCAATGAAGTGTTGTGAAATAAAAATATTGCTGGCAGTTTTTTGTAATGTTAAAGAGGAAACCTCTGGTTATACTTATGATAACAGAGATAAAATTATTATTAGAATTGCTTTTCCTCTTGCACTTTGATGAAGTACTAGAAGAGTCGGAACGGATATTTTCCTATAGCAGCAGAACTGTGCTCATTACCTCCCAAACATTTTGTCTTGAGGGGTGATTTTGATGAAGATTTAGCAATGTCTCTTAGCCCTGGGAGGGGTATTGGGGCATTCCATGCTGTGCCTCCTGTTCTGGGGGCAGACAAGCCACTCAACTTGCTGCATACACTAGTGTGTGAAGAATTGCAGTGACACTCGTGCTGCCAGGTGCTGTGGTAGCCCTGCACTTCCCATCCTTTGTCTGAAGCAGCAGCAGCATGTTTTTTTCCTCTGTGATCTCAAGAAATAAACACTGTGTGAAGATGGTCTTCATGCATAAACACAGTTTAAACTTAAAAGCTTAACAGAATCCTACCTCTCTTTTAAATCTTGCTTCTCATCAGTTATTCACAGTATTGAGTATGCTCTTTATATAACAACAACAGCAACAGAAACCACAAAAAAAAAATCAAAGCTTTCTACAATTGTGTGGAAGTCTGAACACTTATTCCTTCAGCTCAGGTGTTTTTTGAGATCCACACATCAATTCATCCAGGGACATTCCCATCACCTTGGTCTTCAGTAGAGACAGACAAGTGATGGAGAAAAGATCACAAGGTGAGTTGTGTTCTAGATGCTTACTCCAGTAGCATTTCCAGGAGTCCACCAAGGATTCGGAGCATGACAACTCACTCTCTAGGAATTTGTCAAAGTACACCTGCTAATAGAGCAAATCAGAATGAGATTATCTGAATGTGTTCACAGCAAAACAGGAGTTGCATGACACTCAGCAGCTGTAGCTTGGGGTGTACCAAGTCCTTCTCCAAGGACTGTACTTTGAAAGTCTTTCTGGCACAGGTAGCTGTTGTAGGGAATGTAGAAATAAAGCACCCACTTTGTAGAAGCTGATGGAAAAGCCTTTCGTGTTCAAGTTCAGCTTGGTCTTGCTTTGGAGATAAGAAGGTGGTCAGATGGCATTGTTGGCAGCCTGAAGGTAGGGGGTTAATCATGAGATAAGAGACCAAGTGCTACACAGAGGGATGGGCTATGTGATGGTGAACCATAAAGCTGAAGACTTTTGGTCAATGAGTAAAGATAGATGGCAACAGATATTGCAAATTCATGGCTGTAGCGAGAATCCAAGAGAGGTGGTGTTGCCGCCGATGTCTTGAACGGGGTCAAGGCTCTGCACCAATGTTTTGTGAATGATGGTTTTACTTGTGTAGCAGCTTAATGCTAGTGGAGGGCAGCAGAGAGGCCTGAGAAGGGCACTGCTGGGGGCTGCAGGGATGAGCTGGAGGGAGGAGGAAGGCGAATGGGAGAGAAATCGGGTGGGCAGAGGCCCTACACTGCCTCGCCCTAGGCTGGCTGTAGGAGCAGCAAGGAGCAGACCTAAGGATAAAGGTTGAGGAAGACTAGGAGAGGAATGGTTAGCCCCTATGGGAAGGGGTAGCGTTTATATTCCGTGTTGCCTGTGGTCATGCTAAGCATCATCCTTCCAGCTCTGGCAATACAAGGAGGACTTGGCTATCGACCATTTAGGTGGTGCATGACGGATAATCTTGTTTCTCTGCAGTACTCCCTACCCAAGCTGCTTTGCTCAATTAAACTCTGCTCAGCAGAGACTATACAAATCTGCTGTAAAGTTCATGCCATGACCACATTTCCTATCAATTTCTCCACCGGAATGTATATTAATGGAAACATGGGGATATATTAATTGTACCATTTTGAATAAATGCAACCTTAGCAGAGTACATTTTTTATTATTATTTAATAATTATGAGTTCAGGCTTTTCTTCATTTCCTGCTGTGAGCTTTTAAAAGTCACTGCAATGCTGAAACATAAATAGAGTACGTGATGTAACACTTTGCCTAGGCAAATATCATAGACATTTTTACCCCAGGAAAATGTAATGAAATTAAAAATAAACATTCAGCTCATTTGAAATTTTGCTATGTTGAAACCCAATACAGGAAAAAATAAATCAAGATGGAATGATATTTACTTAAAAAAAATAAAACTAACATTTACTACGATCTGAGTAAGCAAAAAAATGAGAAAAAAAATCCTCAGAAAACATGAACATTGCATTGTTTAAAAAATCTCTAAAAATATGGATGAAAAAATATTTAACCTGCTTATCTCAGTCATTCCATTTGGTATGTAACAAAACCCAGGTCAGATGATAATCAAAATATACCATTGCATCAAAAAGTCAGAAAGGGAGTCCAGTGTTAGCAATGAGGACAAGGCCACTCAAAACAGATGGGTTATAATCGTTTACTTTCTCATCCCGTGGCCAGCAAAACCCTTCCTCCTCTCCTGTTTGATTCCTTCCTATTTTCTTGTCTTTACATATATTTTTTTCTTTTATTCTTTGTCTTCCTTTCTTAGCCACTTGCCTTGTTCTGACAATATGATTACTTAATACTTACCTGCCAAATTAACTGACTTATTTTACCAACGAGTGGATATACCATTCCATGACACTCGGTATTTGACAGTCCCACAATCTTTTCTATGTCCATGAGGTATGTGCTAGATGGGAAAATTCCAGTAAGTATAGTGGGCTTTTTCTGCAACACACTACTGTTGCATACCAGCATGAACCAGTATGTGTGTTGATTTGCCCTCTGTGTTTGACTTTTTAAGGCAATAAAATGTGAATAATTAAAAAATCTATTACAACCCACTCATCCTCTCTCCTTTATTCCAAAAATCACACCCAACTGACCTCTTACCGAGAATGCGGTTTCATTCGGCAAGACTCTCTCTTTTCACAATGAAAAGAAAAAACCCTATTCAGCTAATTGAGCAATTTGCTTAACTGGATACACTGTAAAAATGTATGGTGAAAATGCTAATGTATTAAGTATGAGTGTGTATTTGTATGCATGGGGACAAAGAAATGCTATATAACTGCTGTAGCTAGAATGCTGCATAAATACCTGAGGCAAAACAATTGTTATTGGAGGTGTATTTTGAGGTTTACCTGCTAAGAGTTGTTCATTGTCAATAAAATTGAAGTAAATAAAAGGAAATTGCTTAACTTTGACCTGAAGTTTATTGCTTAAATTTGACCTGAGATTTATTTGTTGAATGATACATCCAGAGCTTGGGGAACCATCTTCTTTCGCTTTTTATTATCACAGTGCTTAGAGCCTAGCCATGGATCTGGATACCTCTGGTGAGCACAAGAAGAAACAAGAAGGGGGTTTCCTATGCCAAAATGTTTACCCTTGTTTTGCCAGACAATGGCCAGAGCAGGGGACACCTGTAACACTACGACAACGTTGGTTGTTGCAGTGAGTTGCAGCACAACAGATGCCCCAAACTAGACAATGTTACACAGAAGAAGATTTGAGGGGGGATGGTGAGGGAGCTTTGTGGGTGACTATCAGGCATCCTTGAAAGTTTGAAGGAATATTAAAAATCATAGCAGCTACTCATTTGAAAAGCTGTCAGGTGGATGACAGAGGTTGGAGTTGCTGGCTAGTAAAAGCAGAAGGTCACCTCTTGTGAGTTAATGAGAGATGGTGTCAATGTGTTAAGCAGCTATGAGGGGACATGGAGTTAAGTCTGGCAGTCTTTTCTTGTTATGATAGAATTTATCAATTCCTTGGACATGCCAGAAAAAGAACTTAAATATTTTGATGAGGAATAAGGAGTCAAAAATTGCACTCAAGTGATCATGCATAGGATATGGTCATACCAGATGGCCAGGAGAGATTTGGTAGACAGGGTAGTCACGTGCTTTAAGACATCTGTGAAGTCACTGGTCACTTTTCAATGTTTAACAGACTGCTGCAAAACCAAAGCTACAGAAATGATTGATTCCTTCCCCTTCAGCAACAGTACCAAGGATGTGCCTTCCAGCTCAAGTTCTGAGCACATGCCTGGGAATGCAAAATCACAGGTCTAGGCAGAGCTGAGGTACAGCAGAAAACTGAGGCAAGGAACATTTTAGGGGCCACATCTTTGGTTTCTCTTTTCCAAGTGGAGGGGGCTGAGGCTCACCCAGGAGCTACTTCTGTTGCACAGGCTTTTTGTGTAGTAAGGGTCCATGTGGGGGTGCTAAGAGCAGGGCTGGAGTAGGAGGAAGAGAGGCCAAAAGGAGGCTTTTTAGGAAAAGGCTACTGACTTTGGTTGCTTTTAGTTCCTGAATTTTGCAGCAATACTGAATGTGTTTACAGCGAAGAATGCCCTATAAGGGATTAGGTATTTGGGACACTGTCTGTGATATCAGTATGCCTCCCACCTTAAAACCAGGATCATTTTGCTATATAGAAAAAGCAACATCAGGTCAACCTTACAGCAACAAAAGGCATTGGGAGGGTGAGCGGTGGAGGGGAATACCAAATTGGAATTGGGAAGCGACTGAGAGACTAGGATGAGATAACAGACACCTCTTTATCTTTACCTTTTCTTATGTCTGTGACTGCTTTCTTCCACATTATAAAAATGAGGCAATGGGAATAGCTCAGCAGTGTGTGACATTTGAGTTTTCTTAAAATACAAGGATGTACTGAGTTGCTAGTGTGGTACAGAGTCTGCAAAGCTCGTAAGGCTTTTTAAGATTCTAAATTTATCTTATTTTTCTTTCCTTTTTCCTTACACAGTCAGGACCTCCAAATGGGGTCCATCATCCCACAGCAAGACATGCCTGCTACTGTTTATCATCAGTGACATCCAGATTTATTTCTATTTTAACACAATGTAGAGATGACAGGATAAGGTTTGCGTTTGCCAAGGAGAAAGCCAGAAATCCCCAGATGTCCATGACTAATAAAGTGAAAGTATGGTTGCATCCTTCATAGGAGGATTTCCAGGAAAGGTCTCTGAAATGCTCTAGTAGAAGATGCTACATGGCAGCATTAATTTATTAAGCTTTCTTTGTCAGATGTAATGATTTACACACAGTTTATAAAGGGGCAAGCAATAGCTTACAGAGGCGAAGCAATTTGCCCACGATCCCCTAAAAGGCAGCAGAATAAGGAAAGCACAACCTCTCTCTGCCCTGTAATAGCCCCAAGTGCACAAAATTTAAGCCAGGCTCAAAAAGAGAAAATTCCCCCACTGGGAAGTTAACAATGGCCGCAGACCTCCAAAGAAGCACTGAATCTAAGAGCGAGGGAGTTTTTCTGTCCAGAAGCCATTTCATTACTAGCCAGCTCAAAACCTCTTTTATATGTAGTGGGCAGTTTATGCATGTTGTGTGGGAAATAAGGAAATAGGTTTATTTTTCTTCTTTTACCTTCTTTCCGCACACACTAGCAACTGTATGGGCAGGTATTTGATGATAAATGGATTGCCTCTCTCACACAAAGGTTTTAAATAAAATGTCTTTCTTCTGACTAAAAAGTAGGTTAGTCAATTTTTAGTGGCTTTCTCCTTCCACTGAAAATCGTCAGCTTATATTTGCTGTAAAAATGACACTATCATCATAAAAGCTCTTCCTGTTGGGATTCACTGCACCATTTAGACCAGATAGCAGTGTAAAGTCCTAATGGAGAGATAAACATTTGAGCATCTTTCCTGATACCATAATTGCCACATTTAGGTGCTGCTGTATATGAAAACAGAAGTACATAGAAAATTTCCTTGTTCGTTCCATATGCTAGAAATTTTACCATCCTGGCTCCATATGTTGTTTGTTATAAATGTGTGTGTGTGTGTGATACACACCAAAGCAGACGTTTCCTTTCTCTTTTTATAGTGAAGGAGATGTTTTCTGATGTAAAATGTAACTTCCATTCCTGTTGCCTCCTGGAAAGAAAAACTCACATTAAAAAAAATTAAAAAAAAAAAATCTGCTGAGAGAAAAGCCAAGAAAAAATGGCTGCAAGAAACCGTGAAACTAGAAGTTTCAAAAAAAAAAAAAAAAAACACAAAAAAACCCTGATGCTAACAGAGATGAAGTCTAAAGCCAGGAAGATGTTACAAGCCTGGTATGCAGCATTCAAGACTCTCTGATGTTTGTTAGCAGACATAGACACACCATGTACCAGAGATTTCTCTTCCGTACTGAGACAGCTGGTCAACCCTGCTGTGCCTCTTTTCCCTGCAGTCACTGTTGGGAAAAGCCACGGCTTTAGCTGGAATGTGCAGATACAGCTGAGAAGCTCAGAGGCTGGCACAGGTCACCCTGGAGGGGGCCCATCTCCTCACTTTGCTGGGTTAATGCACTTAGCACCCTGGCTCGGAGAGCTACTTGCAGTAGCCCCCATTATGTGCAGCATCTCTCTGGAAAAGTGTCTGGCTGTATTGGTGGTGAAATTTGGGTTTCAGAAAGTGGGGATTCAGATGGGTTCTCCACTGAAGGCACATATTTAGGGTAAGCTTAATGCAGGTGCCCTAAGGAAAGAACTTAAGAGATGAAAGTAAGGAAAAGGGTGCTTGGTGGGAAAAAAAATACCAAATTACACCCACAAAGGGCATTTGTAACATCAGAAGGTCTGAGTTTAGGAAAGTACAGATTGGGGAACATATTTTGGTGACCTCTTCTCCCAGAGTAATTGAAAATTATTCAGCTCTGTTGAGTGTAACTGCCAGTAGCTTCAGATAATTGAGTTCTCTACCCTCAATTTGTTTGCCTGTGTTTCAGGCTTTGAAAAAAATAACACTTAACCTTTTATTGTTTATTCAGACTTATTTAGATGTCTGTATCAACTATGTACATCTCTACTGAGCTCTGGAATGAGGTGAGTGTCAATAAAAAGCAGTTCAAAAACTCTTTTTGCTGGGGTTATTACTGACAGTGTAAACATTTTGAACCATATTGGATGTCCCTGATTATGTCAGCATGTGGAACAGATGTGGCTCTGTTCCTCTCAAAGGATTCAACACTTGTTTGTGTCAGGCAAAGATCCCGTGTGGGACAGGTGCCTGAAATTATTATTCCGGATTTCACCCAGAACATGAAAAACCCTAAAAGGGAAGAACATTGGAAAAGTTGAACATCAGTCAGCAGAGTGTCCTTCCTGTAAAGAAGGCTTAATGGTATCCTGGGCTGCATTAGGCAAAATATTGCCAGCAGGTGGAAGGAGGCACTCCTCGTTTACTCAGCACTGGTGAGGCCACACCTGGAGTACGGGGTCCAGTTCTGGGCTCCCCAGTACAAGAGAGATCTGGACATACTGGAGAGAGTCCAATGAAAGGCCACAACAGTGCTCAAGGGACAGGAGCACCTTTCCTGTGATGATAGGCTGAGAGGGCTGGGACTGCTTGGCCTGGAGAAGAGGAGGCTCGGGCGGATCTCATCAATGTCTATAAGGACCTGAAGGGAGGGTCAAAAAAAAAGAGGGAGCCAGGCTCTTTTCAGTGCTGCCCAGTGCCAGGACAAGAGGCCCTGGGCACAAACTGGAGCCCAGGAGGCTCCCTCTGAGCACCAGGCAGCACTTCTGTGCTGTGCGGGTGAGGAGCCCTGGCACAGGCTGCCCAGGGAGCTGTGGGGTCTCCTCCTTGGGGATCTTCAGAAGCCGCCTGGGCATGGCCCTGGGCAGCCTGCGCTGGGTGTCCCTGCTTGGGCAGGGCTTGGAGCAGGTGAGCCCAGAGGGCCCTGGCTCAACCATGCTATGAGTCTGTGATTGTGCATCCTGCCTCTTACCCCTCTTATTCTAGTACGTCTAACTGAATTTTTTGGTGTGTAAACCTTAAGATAACATCGCAGTAGTAATGATGTAGGTATATTTGTTTTGTTACACCTAAAGTTTCAGACAGCACTGATTTATTTACTGGTCCACGTGACTTTATTTTTCCCAATGTCTTGACACCTCTGCAAAGCCAATTTCTTACTCTGCTGACCAACGTGTTCTCCTAGCCTGCCAGAGACCCCCTGAATAGTGCTGCTGTTACTAGCACTGATGGGTTACTTCTGACTGGTGCACCATGTGTGAGAGTGCCAATTTTGATATAGGTCCAAGATGGCCTTGTATTTTTTATTCTTGAGACTTGCTCCTTAAATTGGGCACCAGGCAGCAGGCATCGGATTGCCCAGGAAGGAAAGTAGTAGGTTTACAGTGCTTGGCAGGAGATTAAAGAGGGCTTATGGACGGGTGAGGGCAGGGAGGTGGAGAAGATCAATGTTGATGTGCATGTCAGGGATAGGGGTACATCATTTTGCCTGGAGAGTGAGGCTGGATAACAACCCTAGAGCTTTCATTCTGTTTAAAATGTCTCAAATTCCTCAAGGTGAGAACCTGCCCTGGGAGGACCTGGCCCTTGTTCGAGGATCTCTGACATCCTGCAGTGCAGCTGAGCTAGATTCATGTCCCTCTGACTGGAAATACGCAGAAGGGGAAAACAAAGTCTTTATCACAGGCTGCTGAGGTGCCATGGAGCTACCACCATCACTGAGGAAAAACAGTGGTACTCAAACAGTGTGTGACCTCCTTCCCCAAGCACGTGCTCTCCCTACAGGCCTTCACAGTGGGCTCAGACGCATGGAGGCACAGCTGCTGCCCAGGCCACAGAACACAAAACTGCTGTGGGCTCCTCTGTGGATACAGTGCAATATCAAGCGTTTTCATTCACATGTAAATCCAGTGACTTCAGGACTCATTTTTGCCATCTGTGGCAAAGGATACATGTACAAGCCATAGGAGTGTACTTGTGGAATGGGGAATACAGAAGGAAAAGCTTGTGCTTTCCCCTTCAGCCTCTGATTTCTGCATTTTTAGATTTTCTGGTGGGTAGGGTATGTCCTGTGGCAACCTTCATGGTCAGGCACAGCAGCTTTTGGTGCACTGAAAAGAAAATTATGACTATCCTCAACCTCTACTTTTCAGAGTAATTCTTGTCCAGAATAGCTCTATTGTTCCTCACACAGTAGAAAACTGTTGGCTTTCCATGACTTTGGCAGGGTTGTAGTACCTCTGAGGGTGTGATTTTGCTTGAGACTGTGTCTGTGAATAACCTTTCATAGGCAGTGATCTTGCAAACATTTTGGCATGTCAGTATTCTTACAGGTTTTTCCATGCATGAATGTACATGACTGTTGGAACTGAGGGCTTATGCACAAAGATGTTATTGTTTGCAAAGGTAGTCATTTCCCTAGTGTAATGTCAAAAGCCTATGCTCAGTCTGGATTGTTTTCTACAGTTCTGGGGGTTTATCAAACTATATAACTTCCTAAATAGGACCGTGTGTAGCAGTTTCAGAGATTCACCTGTCTGAAAAAAATAATGTTATTATGCCTTTACAATTAAAAGCAAATTGGACTTGTTTTTGCAAAAATGCCTGTAAGTCTCTCTTTTGTTTTGGCTCCATAATATATTGTACATTGCATGTACAATGTTCTTTACATATGTGCAAGGTACGATACCTGATGGGAAAAAATAATCCAACCCTTCTACAGTTGTACAGTCCTTGACTACCTCTCAGTAGAGGACAAAACATGTATGTACTAATAAATAACAAAGATGGGCAAGCCGATTTCATGTTGTCCTGAGTCTGGAGTGTTTGTCTGGCACGCTTCTTTCATTGGTTTGCCCATAATTTCCTACAGTCGCAAGGAAATACCTATAGGAAATAGACTGGCCATAGGATGCAAAGATCACTGTCATCTCAGCCATTCATTACTGCCTGTCATATTAGAAGAACTGAGGGTTACGACGGTGTTTCCTCCTTAATCAGCTGGAAGAGAAGGGGCCTCCCAGGCAGGTGAAATACCACTTACTTTCCTGTTACGAAATGGAATGATTTAGAGCAGTGCCAAGCCATTAAAGATTTTGCAGTGTTGCGGAAAGGTTGCAAGAGGCCACTCTGTTGCTGACACAAACTGGGTGAGTTTAGAGGCCAGATCCTCAGCGGGCGCAAACTGGCACTGTTGAGTTGACATCAGCTAAGTGATGGCACTGTCGATACACCCCAAGGAGCCTTAGAGAATTAAACTCAACCAGAAGGCTTGCAGCACTGCAATTACTGTTCTACTTTCTCAAATATCGATGAGCAAATAAGCAAAACTCATTTGTTTATTTTTTCTTTTCTTGTTCTGTTAGTGAGTGTAATCTAGCAGAACCTGATTTTGTCCACTGCAGTACAGCACATTATCAAGCCTGCATCTTTCTGTCCAGCCTGCTCACTAAACTGGGCACAGTGAAGGCAAGCTCTGAATGCAACTAGGTTCACATTTAAATCATGTCTGAAATTCTACAGTGGTTTGCTTTCTTTCTTTATTCTGTCCTTTCTTCCTTTTCTTTCTTCCATTTTTGTCTAATCACAAGCCATAGAAGCTTTTTACGGCCTGTTCTGATACCTGGAAATACTATGAAGCTGCTGCTCATGATGAAGTTCGGGTTGAGCCTGGTTGGTAGGGACAGGTTGAAAGAAGTAATCTAAATAAAAGTGCATGGCCTCTTGGACCCAAAATTGGCTGGCTTGCCAGTCCCAATTCATTTATCTCACACACACACAAAAAAACAAACAGAAAAATCCTCGGCAAATTCCTATCAGTTTCACTGGGGTCATTTGCTTCATTGGCTTCCACTAAGGATATCATTATGCTCTTTAGTCCTAACCCAGTCCTAACCTGCTCAGCTTTCTAAATAGTTATTTTAATTAATCCCCTGTCTTTCTGATTGTGAGTGCTATGTATTGCAAGAGAGATTTTGATGCAAAGCATCACTAAATTAATTAGTTTTGGCCCTGATCCACCAGATTTAATGGGGGTATTTACACGTTCAAAGGTAGACAACTGCTGAAGTGCCTCATTGAATGGGGCACTTCTCCCTTAATGAGAAGAGGGCTAGGCGGCTTGGCCTCTGGCTGATGTGCAAAGTTAGTGGGGGCACTTTTTGCCTCGGCAGACAACCTCTGGTTCTGGTAAGCACTGGGTACATTTTAGTTATACCTTGTGCAGAACTGGAATGCCTTGAATAATCTTCATCTTAGTTTTCTCACTCCTTCTTCCCTGTATTACCTCATATTGAAGAAGTTCCCACTGAATTTGTCATATTCTCTATGCATGTCTCAAGAAGCACACTGGTTAAGGCTGTATAGTTTCTAGCTTGAAAGGTATGATCAGTGAAAGATTAGATGCTGTATTCTTAAGTGAATTAACCCTCTCTGCTCAGGGACCAATACTTTTTCTATTGTTCCTTTGATTCTTCGCTAGGATCTTACCATTATCTTGTAGACTGTGATTAAAATCGGTGCTGTCTTTGAGTTCTTGTATGATGATAGTGTATTCCACATCAACAGACATCACTTGTTAACTTTACATCAGTGTATATGTAAGAGAGAGCGAGGGGCATACATTGCCAACTTGGCGGTGGTTCCTCTGGCCATTTAGGGTACAACACTCCACCCACTGAGTGGCTGAAGCTCTGTGTCTTCTTTTAGTAAGACTCTGTCCCTGCTGAAATTCTGAATATTTCCCACGTACCTCACTAAAGCCAGAATTTTATTCTGTGAATTTTCGTGCACTTCTGTCAGAATAGGAGGATACTTCTGCCCTGCAGCACATGCTGAGCTTCAGCAGACAACGCTGCAAAGCCTTTTAAACAGCCATTCTTGCCTGGGTATTTTGCCCTGGCAGTGTAAGATGCTACATGAGTTTCACAGGTATATGTTATAGGTGAGGCATTAGAAGATGCTGAACCCAACCCAATAAATCTCAGATGTACAGACCACAGACCTCAGATTTTGTCCTCAGGCTAGGAGGATGGAAGCCAAAATGACTCAGGTAGAATTGCAACCTATTTTATGAATTTTGTATTGGTAGGAGTGACATGGTCCAGCAAGCTGAACTGCCAGGTGGTAAACTTTATTGATTTTTTTATTTCCTAGTACCCCTGGTTTCCAGACAACTGAGGTAGTTGTTCACAAGTTCACAAGTTCAGGATGCCTTTCTGCTCAAGGCAATTATGATGCAGTGCTTCATCCGGAAAAGATATCTCTGATGGATCTGTGATCCTGTCGGATTCATATGGCTATTCAGATTGTCATCAGAGCCTTTGTGAGAGCATAATTTCATCTTGGAAACCAAGACCGTCAACCCGTACTGAACAGTTTTGCAGGGAGATTCCTGCCTCCCCTCCAAAATAAGCAGTAGTGAGGGTAGCAGTGAGTCACTGCGGGTGAGGGGTTCTGCCTCAGGGAGAGGAACAACCCTCTGGTTGTCAGAGAATCACTCTCTAGCAGCAGTGACTTCAGGCTACGGTCTCTCCCAGTGTATCTTCCTTAGTCCAGGATTATTCTAAACCTAAAAACAAAATGAAAATACATCTGTGCACACTTGATGGCACCTAAGTCTTACCTGTGGCCAGTTGTGTGTGATAGAAACTTAAGTACTTTTTGTTTTAGGTGAAGAAGCAAACGGTGAAGTCAAGGTGCAAACGAACCTGGAGTGAGGAATACCAAGGAATCACAGCCAGTATTGCAAGTATTTTCTCTCTTGTTCTGGAAGGGATATGAGTGGCAGTATAACACCCGTCCAAAAAAAAAAAAAAAAAAAAAGTGAACATCCATCCTGAGAGTCCGTTCACATAAATACAAGTTTGAAGGTCCTGTACTAGACGATCCTATTTTTATTGCAATTATGATTTCTCCGCAGGGTGCCCAGGCCCTGCTAGCCGCCGAACCACAGGTCACAGTGGGGTTATTTTTTCCCAAAACGTGGATCTTGATCCGGAGCTATCGGCATGAAGCAGGCCGTGTCCCCGGGGATGCGCGGGGCGGCCGGCCCAGGCGGGAGCAGGGGTAATGAATACATCGCAGCCTCTGGTGGGAGCCCTGCCACTGTTAAATTTGTAGCCAATTAGCAGTGTTGCACAATTCCAGCAGAGTAACACCAGTCTCTATAGACCGGGTATACAGGGAGAAATTAGTTTAGACAAATACCTCTTAATCCCTTGCTCTTGGCTGGTCTGGAGCGCCTACTGCTAAGTGCTAATAGCGCGGGGAAATCCCAATTCCCAGTGTCAAGGGCTTAGAGGACTCAGTCTATTAAAGGGAGACATTTATTTCGCATTAGCTTTGATCGGCAGCTCCTAGGTGAAATCTCCCCGAACAAACAAACCGCGCGGGCTCCCCCTCGGGGTTTCACGGGTGCCGCCGGGGCCGGCACCCAGCAAAGGCCAGGCGAGGCACGGAGCCGAGCCGAGCCGAGCCGAGCCGAGCCGAGCCAAACCGAGCCGATCCGAGCCCACCCGACCCGCGCCGCCCGGCAGCGAGCTGAGGCAGCGGCGGCGGCTGGGATGGCGGCGGCGTTTGGGCGATCTCGCGCTGCCCCCCGGCGGCCATTAGCGGCCGTGCCGCCGCCCGCTGCCCCGCCGCGGTCCTTCTCCCCTGCCTCACGGAGGGGGCACCGCTGGCCCCGCCGCCACAGCGGGGCCCGGGGCAGCCTTGGGACGGTCCCTGGGGCCGTGTGTGTGTGTGTGTGAGTGCGCCGGGGCTGCTTCTGCCCCCGCAAGCCCCTCCGCGGGAGCCGCGGGGCAGGCCCGGCCTTGCCCTTCCCGTGTGGAAGTGTCACCACCTCGGGGCAAAGGCGGTGGCGTCGCCAAGGGCTTCAAGGGGGAAATTACTCAGCCAACACCACTGCTCTGTCCTCGTGTCGGGTGGTTGGAGACTTTCCATGGCATTAACGGATAATATCTCGCACCTGGGGTTGCCGTGAGGCGCATGAGTGTGTTTTTAAGCCTCAGCCTCCCCACGTATTCTAGATGCAATTTGCCAAATGATACTGGTGTATAAATAAGCTAACCATATAATAACACATGAAAATTGCATGGGAAGCTTCCTGTACGCAATTATTAGGCCCTTGTAACATTATAACATTATTTATGTGCTCCAGAAACTTCTGGGACGGAGGGGAAATTGCACCAACAGATGCAAAATAACTTAGGAATCTACCAGCGTTTTCAGACCACAGAGTGGCATGCAGGGGAAAAAAATAATGTATTACTCCTAAACACTAATTATTTGCATGCACTGGGTCTTGGTCCATAATTGGAATGTGAGCAATCTGTACATATAAAATGTAGCAATTTCTGTACTTATGCAAGTAGCTGTTATCTAAAAATTACATAGTTTGCTACTGTGTTAACTTTATGACTGCTTCTTGGCATTGCTTGGACGCGCAGTACCTGCAGAAGGCACCTGCTGGGTTTCTGAATGCATCAGGTACATCCTAGCATTTCCGTGACTTTGGAGGAATGTTAACAGCATGACAGTAGCACAGCAGGCTTTGTGGAAGAGCGGCGGGGAGGGAGGATGAGCAATGACGGTTACATTAGGGCCACTTTGCCAGTGTCTAAAATAATTTTACAGATGAAATACCCATATATTAAGCAAGGATGTGAGGACGGAATGAGTGAAAGTTGGTTTCCTAAGAGGCCAGCTCGCAAGTACCCAATTATTTTTCAGCTGTAAATAGCAAATGTGGCTTAAAGGTCCTGCTTACCTCTGAGGCTATATATATATATATATAATTATTTTTTTACAGGGAGACCTTTGCGGCTGTGTGATGGCCTCCTAATCCAGAGATTGGTTATTTGGGTATGCTGCAGTTCTGGTCACCTTTTCTGTCCCCCTAGGAGTTTATCCTTGGGGTTAGTGCCCATTATGTTGTTTCCAGCTACATTGTTAGGAGCTAATAACCATGAGCTGCCTCTGGTCCTTCTCCAGAGGAGCCAGGTAGGCCTTTCTGTATGATGGGGCCCTAGCTCAGCTCAGAAGCAGGGTTATTCTACAGGAGGTGAGCCTGGAGAAGGCTTCCTGCCTGCCACCTGCTCCCACACGCATAGGCCTGGCGTACTTTCCACTACAGGGGGTAACAGGGGTTTGTTGTCAGCTTGGGGTAGTGCAGGGACAGGACTTGGCCATGTGTCATGTGTAGTTTTCTAATGAATCAACACCTTTGAATGAAAGAATATATAATGAAAAATTCCCCACCTGCAAGGTGCTTAGCACCATGTCAGTGGGAAAGGTGGAGAATACTGGAAGATTCTTGATTGTTGTAAAGATACCCAGTGGTTAGAGTTAGAGGAAAACAAAGTTCACATTGGAAATAGGATGTGGAATTTTAACTTTTAATTAACTATTCAGATAGATCACCAGGAGCTGTAGCAGATTTTTTTTCCCCATTGCTTTTAAGTTTTTACACGAAGACTGGATGTCTTTGTAGAGGATATACTCTAATCCAAATGTAAATTGTTGGGATCAATGCAAGAATTACTGGATGAACTTCTCTGGCCCTTGCTATGCTGCATGTCAGACTAGACAATGCTAACAATCACTTCTGGCCATAAAAATGTATGAGCAGTAGAAAATTATAAGTTTGTGAAGAATAAAATGATATGAAATTAACTCCATAACAGAAATATTTTTGCCATATAAACTCCTCTTTGGTTGCATTATTTCAGGTTCTCATTGAAAGCAATGCAGGTTTGTAGTTGTATTTTCACACTTAGGTCAAAACTGAGGGACTGACTTACAGTGAAAGATCTGTCTGCCCGTGTTAGTTTGCTATGAAGTTTTTCTATGGAAGAACAACTTCGTGCAGCCATTACTTTTACTCAATTCATTCAATTTTTGGAAACTCTCCCGTTGCAGACATAATGAGATTGAATATGTAATTGACTGTGCTTTTTTGATAGCTGAATGGTAATGAGGGTATTTAACCCTCTTAGACAACCATCTCACAGAATTCAAAGGAGGTTTTCAAAGGCTGTCCATGTTGGCCCAGCAGTCCTTGGACAAACCCCTGACTTCAAGGGAAACACAGTTGACTCCTGTGAGAGCTTGCATTTATTTGACATGCTAAAAAAATCTCTGGAAGTGAATGAGATGTGGAAGCAAGGGCAAATATAATTCTCCTGTGACTAGCTAAACTGCTGACTTTATGTTTTAAATTCGCTGGAGCAATGTGTGTACATGAAAGTGAGTAAAACAAGAATTCGTATCATGGAGCACCTTTTTGCTTACTGCATTTCCTGAAATCTATCAAAGGAAGGAATGGAAACGAAAGCTGACTTCTTAGCAAATTAATTTTATTTTATTTATTTATTTTTTTAATAAAAAGAAGATACAAAAGCCCTAGATTGCTATTTTTTTTTTCCTTGCCTTCTCTCAAGCATAACTCCTGAGGAAGGACTTAATATGCCTGGAGCTGAATTATGTCTTGTGGTGTTGCTTTATTTTGAAAGGGTGGAAATTCTCAAGCCTTCTGTTTCTACTCTGGATGAGGTTAAGGAATAAAATTCTTGTTTTGCCACATTTCTTTGCGTTGAGATTTTCAAGACCTGCTTCTCTGTCCAAACAGAGGTCTGTCCCAAGACAAGTTCCTCTCTTAGACCTTTTCAGTGGGAAACCATCTGGGCTGCTCACTTACTCTTAGCTAAGAAAAAGAGGCCTATTTTCCAAAACTCTTCCACAACAGGAGATATATGAAGAGAACTAGATAATTCTTGGATGAGATTCATCTGAGCCATTTTTGACTGCTATGTTAGGATGAGGTAAATTATAACTTGGAGAAATTTCTCTACAAGAGACTGCAGACTACTAGCTCAGCTGTATGGGTCTGCATTGTATTTGGCATTGGCCAGCAAACATTGACTGAGAATAAACATGGAAGAATAGAGGAGGACAGAACAGAAAGTAATATTTTCAAAAAATATTTAACAAGGAAAAGACAATTACTTACAAAGCACAAGTGTTGTGGGAATTCATAGAAAAAGGAAAATAGGAGAGGAAGAAGGAAAGAGCAGAGGGCAAAAAAGACAATGTAACTCTTTTCCTTCGCTGGGGCCCAGATGGAGAAAGCAAAGGTGGCTATGTGTTTTCTTGTAGTGGTGCTAGCTGAAGTCTGGCCAAGTTAAGAAGGTGATCACTTGTTTTCAATTGAATATAACACAGTGGTATGGCTTGGAAAGCCAGTGAATGTTGAAATCTTATTAAGACATTGTTTTTGCTCAAAGTACCTTCTTTGATACTGCCTAAGCATACTAGTGTATCTAGCACTCGTATCATGGCATTCCAGTGCTGTATGTATACCTACTCACTTTGCCCTGCGTTTCTCTGGGAAACAGCCTATTTGTCTGTACAGCTGGGGGGAGAGTATGGGAAGAGATGGCTATTTCGGGCATTTCAACCTGGTGAAATAACTGGAGGGAATCTACCTCCTCCTCCTCTACCCCAAATTCAGTCCTGAGCTGCAGCTTGCCTGTACACAGCAGCCCCGGACTCAGGGTCAGCTTGATTGTACTGTTAAACTTAGAAAGCTGTGCCTGACACAGTTTTGACCTGGGATGACTAATGTTCTCCCAAACAACTTTTAGACACTTTCCTTGCTTTCAGGTCCAAGTGCCCTTTAGCCATCAATCAGCTGAGAATATTTTCTCTCACATTTTTTTCTGAGATCCACATATTTAGGCTGTGTCTCGTGTTTCCTTGCAGGTTGCTGTAACAACTATGCTTTCTTTTCCCTTTCACAGACTTTCAAACCTCCTGAGAATCAGAACAAATTCCTCAGCCTTGGAAGCACCTCTTTGTTTGGACAGTCACACATAGTGTCAGTGCGTGGCTATTGATTCAACATCTCAGTGGACAAAAGGACCATCCTAGGTTCTTACACTTTCCTTTAAATGAAAGTTGTCAATTAGGCCCTTCAGCTTCAAAGAAGTTTAAGCTGACCAAACAATCTGGCACCTATTCACTCACATAAAAGGGAAGAAATCAGAAGAAGCAAATATTGCATATTAAACCTCCTTGTCTATGAAATCTAAACAGTTGCCAAAATCCTCTGGTTGTCTCTACATCTCAGATACCGTCTAAACTCTTAATTCCAGAAGCTGAAGTGTGCATTCATGCCAGCATTGTCTCAGCTGCAGTTGAACACTGCAATGACTTTTAATTTGGCTTCTTTCTTTCCTCTCTTGTTCCTTGACCCCGGATCTGTCAAAATCACTTTGCTTATCTACCACTCTGTGTAGTTCAGCCTTTTGAATTGCTCCATTAATACCTCTTGTTTTCTTTATTTTCTGTTCTGTAATTCTTCACCTCACGTCTCCAGCCAAGCAGACATTTTTTGTCTTCTTCTCTTACCATAATTCCTTTGACCTCTCACTGCTCTGTTGGATCCTGGTCATTGATGACCAGAGAAGGATTTTGACTATATTTAGCCAGGAACTGGAGTTAGTCCTCCAGCCACCTGCTTAACATTTCCTAAATGTTCATCTTTGTGCCTTTTTCTACATTTGCCCCAGCACACAGAATACCATGGCTATCTGGGGCAAGACATTTTTAGTCCATTAGGGCACCCTAGAATTTACAGACCTGATTCACATATCCAAAGCCTGTCTGTGATACACGGGGAAAACTAGATATGCAAAAGAAAGACTGCTGAAAATTGACTAAGATTATCAAGAAAGTAGGTCCTATATTTTCTGGCTGTCAAGTCTGGAACTGTTTCCTGAAAAGACAGGCAATAAGTAATTTTTAAATGTTTCTCTAGGGATCTTCTTTAAGATTGTGTAAGACCCTTTTCTAAGTCTGCATCCTGCCTAATTTCTGGCGGAGACTTGAACCCATGTCTCCTGCAGCTCAGGAATTGTCCTAACTCACATTATCTCTATTTTTTGGCACATATCTCTCAGTCTGTCCTGCTGAAAACTTTCCACAGCTGTATCATGAAATGAAAATGTATGGAAGGACATACTAGCCTGGGTAAGCTCTGGCTTTGTTGCAGAGAAACTCACAGAACAGGCCAGCAAATTTTTGCAGAACAGGTTTTGGTTTGAAAACTCAATGCTCTATAAACAAGTCCCCTTGCAAAAGCAGGATCTACCTGAGCGTGGTTAGTGGTTCAGGCACTGGTAACCTTCACCGATAGCAATGTAGCTGATGTACTCCTTTGCCTACCTCTGAGTGTCCTAACCACCTCTCTTTCTAAGTTTTCTTGAATGCCTCATTATATTCTTCTTTTGCCCACAAGATATTAGCCCATCCGAGGGATGTGTGTGTGTGTATGTGTATACATCTCATATTTTCTTCTTTTTTTTAAAAAAAAAAAAAAAGGAAAAAGAATCTGATGTGAGAGGAAAGTAGATGAACAACTTGGTGCGGAATACAGTGTATGTTTATAGCCAGCCCTGTTTGACTGTTGCTCCAATAATCTGTCTTGTGCAGATTTTCTTGTAGAAATAAATCCCTCCACTGGTTCTCATTCTAGTTCTTCATATAGTATAAGGACATGCCCTAGTCTGATATGAAATCTTTGAACTTCTCAGTTGCACCTCCTATTACTCAGGTAGTGAAGATGCAAGGTTCCACTCTACAGCCCTCGTGAGTCCTACTGTGACAATTTCTGCAAGGGCTTCCAATTGTGCACGTGCTCTTAGGAGAAGAGGCTGAGCTGGTGTGGCTCTCTTGGGCTCCACCTTGCCTAACTCCTTGTCACAAACCAGAGGCAACCCTAAATGACTCGGGGGAAGGTATAAGGAATCCTCCTTCAGTCTGGCCCTGAGGAAAGAGGACCACATTTTGCCTCCAATATTACTGAAAAATAGTTGAAGCCCTGAAGCAGGAAGGTAATTAGTTCTCTGAAATTGCTGCCTTTTTAATGTTTTTGAGCATTTTTAAATCTAAAGAGGTGTCTAACTCTCTACTAAGTCCTGCTGGATTCACTATGTCATGTGGTCAGGCTTTTCACATGTTAATTGTGTGAAAGTGTGTCTCCATTTTTATGAATTTTGCAAAATGCTTACATTTTTTTGTGAAATGTCTCTTTGTTCTTGCATTATGATAAAGAGGGGAGGAATAAAAGTACCTCGTCTATCTTTTCTGTCCTGCTCCTTATTTCCTCTACTTTTGATCATTTCCTCTTTTATTCATTTCATCTCATCTCTTAGGTAAACAGTCCAATTCTGTTCCATTTTGTTTCATTTCTGAGGTTTTCCATGCCCCTAATTATTCTCATCACCCATCTCTGAACTCTTTTTCTATCTGCTATATCCTTTTTTGACATTTTAGGTGCAAATTGTTGCAGGTGCAATTTAGATCACTTAGATGTCCAAGTCCCTGACTTATGGATGCAATCAAGGACTCAGACATCTAAGTAACTAGATTGCAGACACAAATAATTACATTGCAAAATGTGTCTGCAAGTTCTGTGCCCATGAGAAATGTTTAAAGCTAGACTAAAGATCAGAGCCTTAATCACAAGCAAAATATCGCCACTACTCTTTAAAAGAAAAATGGACTCCCTCTCCTATTGGAACAAGGTACTTTCACAGAAAAAAAAAAAAAAGAAACTCTTACTACATACAGTCATATTATAAGTATAATGATGAATAGAATAATCAATTAGGAAGACATGGAGCAGCACCACAATGTCTGAAGATCTTACAGGGAGAGAAGAGCACATGTGGCCTGAGTTTCCATGATAACTGACATTTATTGTTTGCATGTTTCCATCTCTAAAGATGACACTTGACTTTGTTTCCCTTGTAGCACTGAAAAATTTCTTACGTTTGTCCAAAAGAGGAAGGTCTAAGAGACTTTGTCCATGTCCATGACCCAACATTTTAGAAAATTCAGTCTAAAGTTATTGAAAAAATAGGCACAGAACAAGACTTAATCATTCCTTCTCCTTGTGAATTAAATATATTTCTAGGACAAGGATTCAGCAGACTGCAAAACTGAGATCATGTTGTTAGGTGGTGCTGGTGGAAAAGCTGGAGAGTGAGCTGATTTTTTGTAAGAAACAACAATATTTGAAGGAGAACTTTATTTCCTAGGTTTTTTATATTCCTTGAAACAAAAGTTTTTGTTGTCAATTGAAAAAATGGAGCTTCTCTTCCAAATGTATGACAAGAAGTTCTCATGCTTTTCTGTTATTTCTTCTGAAAAGTAAAAAAAAAACCACCAACAGAAAAAAATTTATCTTTGATAAAGGTTTATAATATTCAAAATTAATGGGAAAAACCTGTTTCATTTCTTTTCATTTAACTTTCTTACTGATTTTGGGTTACAACTACGTTGGAAAAGAAAACAAAAGATAATAAATAGCAATAAACAAATACTTAAAATAGGAATCAGGATTCTAGAATTAGATGTAGTGGTTAAGTTTCATTTTAATTTCATTTCATTAAGTTTCAATTTTGAAAATTAAGTTTCAAATTCAAAATCATTAAGTTTCAATTTAATTTCATTTTAATCAGTAGACATACATAAATTCCAAAATATTCTGGACCTGTAATGCTACTCTCTCCTGTAGACTATGAGCAGTGGAAGAGGAGAGGAAAGCTGGCAGGGTAAATGTGTAATAGTTTGTGGGCAATTTCAGCCAGCTTTCTCTTCCTGCCCTCCCAAGTGCTATTTTAATTCCTGGTGTATGTCAGTCCTCTGTCTGCTGCAGTCCCACTTGTCTGCCTCCTGCCAGCCAGCATTTCTAACTAATGGATTTTGGTTATCTTATGAGGCTTATTAGATGAGGCTATTGGCTAGATATTACTGCCAAACCTTAGTATGGGCAAGAGAAAAATAAGTCAATTCCCAGTAGGAAATAAACTTCAGATCTCACCAAGCGTGCTTATAGTACAATTTATTCCATTCCATAAAGGAGATTATATTCTCAAGAGTATTTCTCACTTAGCTCAATGCCATATTATTTACTAATGGGTCCACATTTCAGATAACCTTGAAGAATTATTTATCCTTAACTATGTGCTTCTTGTTACACACATAAGAGGACTTACACACAGAGGAATCACTTAACTTTAATTAGACAGGCCATATTAAGTCCCTGAAAATGAGCATTCTATCTATAATTGCTTAAATATTTAATCAGCTCCCAATCAGAAATCCTGTTTGGATAGGCACCCACAATCCTATCTTCTTCTCACTGAAGACAATGAGAAAACTCCAAGTAATTTCAAAGGAAGCAGGAACAAACTCAGTGCAAACACAAAGGATTTTTTAAATTAAAGCAAATAAGCTCATGGAAAGGAAGAAAAACTGCACGGGCATTTTCAGTGCACTTTCAGAGTGCAATATCCCTCTGAAATTAACCAAGTCAGTGAGTTAGGCTAACTGGTTTGACTTTGAACTTGGGCAGAAGGAGAAGCAAGAAGTACCCGAGAGGCAGAAGTTGATGTTAATTGACTCTGAGCCCTACAGCTGATTCTTGTGCTTGGTTGGTCAGAGCTCTGGAAGTTTAAGCTACTCTGCATGACTTTCCAGTAATGGAGCAATGAAAATAAAGACCTCTATTTCCATAGGTGGAGCAAGGTAGGGTAAAAGTGTCATTAGTATCACAAGACCGGGACCCAGCAACTTGGAGGCAGCAAGCATTAGCTTTAACAATCATGTCCTACTTGAGATGGGTGCAGCTGTGTGGGTGCGACCTCCTCTGCTCTGCTCAAGATATGTAGTGTGTGGTCTCTCTGTGGCTCCAGATGCCATTTTTGATGTTGCACTAGGATGGTGGGCTACAGAAAGGTCTTACAGACCATGCTGGTCTTAGCTGTCAGCTGAGAGGGAGCCTGTTCTCTCACCTACTTGCTGAGATGTGTGGTTGTCTGTGTCCTACTGGGGACATAATATCTGCAGTATGTGCAGTAAACATTGCATGAATAGCTTTGCACAGCTAGAAGGACCTGCTGCTATAAATGCTCTTATGCCTGTGCAGGCTCTCCACGTATTGACCTCTTCCTTCCTTTCATTACTGTGGCACTGAGGAGTCCAAACTGATGTTCAGGGTCACAGCCTTAGTGCACAAAGATGATCCTTTGGAACTCACAAACAGAGCAGGCAAGGGCTGTGTGAAAATTCAGTCACGGTGGCTTTTGGTAGATATTGAAAGTCTGATGTTAATGTGTTCAGAGAGAGAATTTCACTGAGAGTCTGTAGCACTTCTAGGACTGTGATGTTGAAGGCATTATGGATTGTTAATGAATAGGTAGAAATTTAGACCTTGCAAGCAGTGGTTGCCAACCAGTGTTCACTTCATCCCTCCACTGCTGTCCTACTCTCCCCATCCAAGTACCTCCCTCACTGCTGTAGATACCATATTTCTCTAGCAACTATGACTGAAAGCCATTTTGAAATGCATAAGGGACAAGAAGGTGAACTGAAGTAGTCACTGTGGATTTATGAAGAGGAAGTCATGATCAACCAAGCTGATAGCCTTCTGTGCTCAAATAGAAGCTTATGGATGAGGAGAGTAGTAATGGATGTTGCTTATCTTGAGTTTAGGAAATCTTTCAACAATTTGTCTCATAACAAAGACAAATTGATAAAGTATGGATTAGGTAAGTAGACAGTGGAGTGAACTGATTTTCCTTCCTAATTCCTAATTGTGCAGACAGCCAGTGTCCTTAAGCCATGGCCTGTGCTGGGTGGAGAGGTCATGAGGTGTCTGGCAGTCTGTAAATCTGAACGACTCTGGAAGGATGTTTATAGGGGGTAGAAGCTCCATCAGATGACATCACAGACAGCAGTAAGCCAAGGGTAGCTGGATGATAAGCCTGTCTTGTCTTGTTATTACAGGCTTGATGGGGCTTTGAGCAACCTGCTCTAATGGGCAGGGTTGGAACTGGGCAGGGGGGCTGGAACTGGGTGATCTTCATGGTCCCTTCTAACCCAAAGCATTCTGTGATTCTGTGATATTCTGCAGGCAGAATGCTCCTTAGACTTCCCCAGTTCAGGGCACCTCTTTGTCCAGAGTCTCGTGTGTCTTCTACAATCACATCTGTTTTCACGGTACTTTCAAATGTGGTAATGTATGCTAGATATTTCACTTGAACGTTGATTTGTGGCTTTTTTGTGCCATTGGCAAACATTAAGAACTGAATAGTTTTGGTGTTAACCCATGGAAGAATTAATCTCAATTATTTTCTAATATCTTTATTCAAGATCAAATCCTGGATCAGAAATTTTTCACTTTTAACATCACATATATATATAAATATAAATATTCATTAAAAGTTATTTCATTAACACTTTTATGACACAGTCTGTAGACTCACACAAGAAAAGCATGAGGTTGAGATTTAGCTTCTTGTTCTGTAGAGACAATCTACTCCTTCATTCAACCTACCTGTGACTTAACACATGCTTATCTACATACACAGGCTGGAAACAGAAATCTAGAGTAGGCCACAATAATTTTGCCCTAGAAATGTATATTTTACACTTTGACCATAAAATAAGTAAGAATGAATGGAAATCTACATAGCAGGCATCTAAAATTAATTGAGGTTCCCTCCTACCTCACTTTCCCCCCAAATGGCTATTTCTCTCTCAGGAAGAAACATCTTTCTATGCCTTCTATTCATCCAAATGGCTTCAAACACCTGACTGTACTTTTCTATGCATTTCAAACATAGTCAGTCTTTGAAACAACCTTCTGAAGACCTGTTGAGGTTTTGATGGATGTGTGGCAAAGCTGTGGGCAGAGCTATGTGGAAAGTAGAGTTTTTTTGTTTGTTTTCTCCCAAATTTACAAGCACAATTTCAAATATAACTATTGATTTCATTGATTTAACAAATCTCAAAAGATTTTGTATTATATTAATTGTTTTTATGTCTCTAAGAAAGTTGCGGGGAGCTGTGGGTTGGCCTCTTCTTGCAGATAACTAGTGATAGGACTAGAGGGAATGGCCTTAGGTTGTGCCAGGGGAGGTTCAGGTTGGAAATGAGGAGACATTTCTTCTCAGAAAGAGCAGTCAGGCATTGGAACAATTTGGCCAGGGACGTGGTGGTGTCACCATCCCTGGGGGTGTTCAAGGAAAGGTTGGATGTGGTGCTTAGGGACATGGTTTAGTGGGTGACATTGGTGGTAGGGGAATGGTTGGACCAGATGATCTTGGAGGTCTTTTCCAACCCTAATGATTCCTATGATTCTGTTCTATACTACCATTTACTTAATATCAGAGAATAGTAGAACTATAGAATGGCTCGAGTTGGAAGGGACCTTAAAGATCACCTGGTTCCAGCCCCATGCAATGGGCAGGGATGCCACCCACTAGATCAGGCTGTCCAGAGCCTCATCCAACATGGCCTAGAACACCTCCAGGGATGGGGCATCCACAACCCCTCTGGGAAACCTGTTCCAGTGACTCACTGCCCTCTGAGTGAACAGTTTCCTCCTAACATCTAATCCGAATATCCTCTATTTTAGTTTAAAACCATTCCCCCTTGTCCTATCATTATCTACTCAAGTATAAAGTTGCTCTCCTTTTTTATAAGACCACTTTTAAATATTGAAAGGCTGCAATGAAGTCTCCCTGGAGCCTTCTCTTCTTCAGGTTGAATATTCCCAGATTTCTCAGCCTTTCTTCATAGGAGAGGTGCTCCAGCCCTCTGATCATTTTCATGGCCCTCCTTTCGACCTGCTCTAACAGCTCCACATCCTTCTTGTGCTGGAGCCCCAAACCTGGATGCAGCACTCCAAGCGGGGCCTCATGAGGGCAGAATAGAGGGGGGCAATCACCTCCCTCCACCTGCTGGCCGCTCCACTGTTGATGCAGCCCAGGATGCAGGTGGCCTTCTTGGCTGCAAGCACTCACTGCCGGCTCATGTTGAGCTTTTTGTCCACCAGAATCCCCAAGTCCTTCTCTGCAGGACTGCTCTCTATGAGTTGTTCCCCCAGTCTGTGCTCATGTCTGGGATTGCCCCAACCCAGGTGCAGCACCTTGCACGTGGCCTTGTTGAACCTCATTAGGTTCACGTGGGCCCACTTCTCCCACTTCTGTCCCTTTGGATGGCATCCCTTCCTTCCATTGTATTGACTGCACCACTCATCTTGGGGTCATCTGCAAACTTGCTGAGGGCACACTCTATCCCACTGTCTATGTCACTGATAAAGATATTAAAGAGCACTGGTCCCAGAACAGACCCCTGAGTGACACTACTTGTTACTGGCCTCCACCTGGACTTAGAGCCATTGACCACCAGTCTTTGGGTGCAGCCTTCAAGCCAATTCCTTATCCTCTGAATGGTCCACCCATCAAATCCGTATCTCTCCAATTTGGAGATCAGGATGTCATGTGGGATCGTGTCAAAGGCCTTGCAGAAGTCCAGGTAGATAACATTGATCAGTCTTCCCTTGACAACTGATGCCATCACTCCATCACAGAACACCACCAGATTGGTAAGGCATGATGATTGCCCTTGTTGAAGCCATGCTGGCTGTCCCAAATCACCTCCTTGTCCTGCATGTGCCTTGACATTTCTTCTAGGAGGATCTCTTCCAGGATCTTCCCAGGCACAGAGGTGAGGCTCACAGGTCTGTAGTTCCCTGGGTCGTCCTTTCTACCCTTTTTCAAAATGGGAGTGATGTTTCCCTTTTTCCAGTCACCAGGGACTTCACCTGACTAAGTATGTTTAACAGTTTCATTGTATTCCCTAGCCAAAGAGCTTATTTTATTATTTATTTATGTATTTATTTATTTTTAATATTACTGAAGGAAGATTCCTAACAGCTTGATGCCTTTACAAAGTACAGGACTTGAGTCCTCATTTCCTCATCTCCTCTTTGTGAAGTGGAAATATTGTTGGTCTTAGCTCCCTCTTTTTTCCTCCCCTTTTATCTCCGCTGTTTAATATTTTCGGTCTCTTCAAGGTCTGTTTTAGTCCTCACTGCTCAAACTAGGTACACTCTACTGTTTACCATTACTTGGTGTCAGTTCCTAGCTTGGCAGCTCACCAGGTTCTTCGGTTCTTGCCCACACTTTTGCCTTGCAAGGACAAGGTCATATCCAAAGCTTTCCTGCTTCTTGCTCTGCATGGATTTCATGGCCACAGAGATGGCAATGAAGGCTTCATAAAAATCTGTCAGATCATGAAGACTTCATAAGCACACATCACTGCTCTCAGAAATAATATTTGGCAAATCTCTTTAAAAGACCACAGAACTAAATTTCACATATTTTTATCTAATGCTTCAGAGGTAACTTGAAATTTTATAATCACCCTTCCTCAGAAGGTTGGAAGAAATCCCTTCAAACATTCATATAATTTCAGTCTGTCTTATGTTCAGTAAGGAATTTTTCTAAGGAAAATTTATAAAGGGTTTTTCATGGAGTCCTTAAAAGCAGAAGTCTGCAATTTACAATAATACCAGAAAACCAGGGACCTCAATTTTTGTGTTTTCCTGTCTGAGCATACAAGATATTACTGTGGTTTTTAGACTTTTCTTTTCTTTTTTTTTTTTTTTTTAAAATGAGTCATGGCTATACTTCGTAAACCTGGTCCTATTCAGATGAGGCCTGAGCCTTCTGTGCTTGATTACTCTCCCCCTAGTTAGAAGCCTTAGACTCCTTGCATATTCAGTGGCAAGAGGGAGGCAACATGAAGGGTGGCATAACCTCACCACCATCTACAGCACCCTGTGTAGGACTTTCTTTTCTTCATTGACTGTATTGAGACAACAGTGTCCACATGCCTAAACTGGACACCTGGGTCAGGTGGGATGAATTTTTACCCTTTAAAATCATTTAACATTTTTGTGCCTTCATTCTAGCCTGGCTATGTAAGGAAGAAGGTAATGGGAAGGTTGTCTGATTCCCATCCTCAACTCAGCCCAAGAGAGCTGTAACCATTCCAGCCCTCTGGATCTGACCCCTTGACTTAGATCTCCTTCATCACAAAGTGGCTTGTTACTGCACTTGAAGCTGGCTGCAGTTTCACAGAATGGCATGTTGCTAGGAGTGTTGCTTCCTCCCCTCTCCCTGCTGTTGGCAGGTCTCTTCTGTGATGGTTTGGTTCCTTCATTCTTAGGGGGCTTCTTGCTGGCTGAGAGGCCGATGCTGCAAGCCTCCCCCTTCTGTAGGAACCCTCTTCAATGATAAGCCCTGTCTGACTGAGACTGCTAGTTTTTGTTTTTTTTTTTTTTAATGGAGAAACATTTAAACAGTGGTTGCTGTGTTCAGGTTTAGACATGAAAGAGGCCCTGATCTGACTGAACCCACTTTAGGTGTGCAATTTCTTCTTTGTTGCTCTGAAAACAAAAGTCAGTGATGGAATATGTGTGTCTTGAGGTTCGGACAATGGCAGAGTAGGATGTCATGTTAGAAAAAGCAGTGAAATTCATCCCCGGCTATCTATCAGCCCTGTTTTGTCTCTAGTCCTCTGTCTCTTTATTGCATGGGGCTCTTATTAATGAATGCTTTTTTTTTTTTTTTTCCTCATACCAACTCGGTTCTTTTTGTTTGGTGGTTTTGTGTTGGGAGAGGTAGGTTTTGTGTTTTTTCTTCTGAGTCATGCAGAGGTCTTGGCATTTTAAGCACTGTAAGGTTGAATTAGTGCTACAAAGGAAAGGTTTTGTGTCTCGTTTACTTATGATGAACTCTTTTCTGCTCTGCAGAACCTATTTTGCCTGAAACATTTTTATTTTTTTTCAAATAGAGTAATATTTTAATCTTGTGCTTTGGGCCCTTTTAAACCTGATTCTATTTTGTGCTCCTATTATCCCAGTAACAGTCCAATTAGGAGTGGTTAAAAATCAAGATATTTATTTTAATTGCATGCTTATCTTTTGAGGCTATATTGCAGTAAATAAGGAACATTTGAACAAAAAAAACCTAACATTGCAACATGTCTTGTCACATTATACTTACCCTACACCTGATTTCAAATGTAAATTGCACAGCATTTAGCTCTAATGAAAATACTCTAGTGAAGGAAATTGTTAAGATTTTCTGGTGCTCCCCTAGGGGTAATATTAAAACCTCCATTACTAACATCTCACTCTGAGAAGACAAAATGTGCACTGAGAATACAAAAGCTCTGTTGGCATCTAAATGTGTGCCAATTAATTCGCAGTTACAGACCTGCAGATCTGTATGGAGATGTAAAAATAGGACCTGGGAAAGCTATTTAGATCCCTGTATAACAGGGCTCCTTGACCCTGGATTTCTAGTGTTAGTTTAATCATGGCATTCTGCTTTCTATTTATTTATATAGTTGCCTCAATGAACAAATTAATAATTATACAGCACATTGACAAACATGCCGAGTAATATTTGCCAGATTTTAAATTAATTTAATTCAAGGGCCACTTCATTTACAGGATTCATAGGCACATCAAGGAGTAGCTTTTGCTTCATTGCTATTCAGATTACACCAAGATTTTTCATCGCTTTTCTCTCTCTTTTTTAGCTCTCTCCCCTCCCTTCACCAAGGAAGACAATTTAACTTGCTTTTCCAAATAGGTAGTTACTTTCAGGCAGGTGGAAGACAGGTAAATGATAGACAAACAGAAATGTAGATAAATGCATGGGTGACATACATTTAGAGAGATAATCATTTTTATTATGAAAAAATGAAAACAATTAGGTAGCACTAACACCTCATCTTTATTTTCCCATTACTTCCAATTTTCAATCTATCTCCTTTTGTTTTTCACCTGCAATTTACTTTGAAAATTATTTTAATTTCAAGTCTGTCTTGTGACTCAGTGGAGAAGTGTTTCCATGTTGAATATCAACTCAGTCACACAGAAGTGCCATACTTTGTATTGTCTGTCAACAGAAACTTGATATTAGGACCAGCAACTGGCTTGAACTGCAGTATACTGAATTGCACCCACACCTGGGAAATGTATGCCCTATGACAGGCATGTCAAACTCCTTTTAGTGAAGATTGTGTCCTATGACCAGTGGGAAGGAGATGATCATCAATTTTTAAAAACACCCCCCTTGCTCCAACGTTGTCAAGTAAAAGAATATTCCAAGAATAGTACTGCTTTTATTTTCTAGTCATCTCTTGCTTTATTTTTTTCCCATTCCATTATTCTTTTGTAGGAAACAAGACAAATTGGTAAGTGAAAAAAAGATTTTTTTTTCCTTAAGAGGTGTCAGATTGCTGTATTGGTCGGTACACAGCAGGGTTCTCTGCTAGAATTTATGAAATCTTGGAGATATTTCATAATTCTTCCATATTTAGAAGAACGGCAGTGCTGGGGAGATTAGTTCCCCCTCATTATACTTTTTCTACCTCACACGATCTATGTTTCCACCTACTTAATTGCAGTGCCACCTCCCTGAGATGCTGGCACTTACATACAGGTGTACATTCAGTGGTAGAATGTGACCCATGAAAGCCCCTTTCATTCCCTTTCTGATGTCACATAATTTGTACCAAAAAATCTCTTTCTCTACAAAGGACTGAGCCAGGCCCATGAGGCACTCCACTCGGCTGGTAGAGCAGCACGGCAGAACCTGACCTAACCTGACCTACCCTGTCCTCCCATTGTGTTCCCCTGACCCTCTGCTCCCCACAGCACCAGTGCTTCCAAAGAAAAACTCCACTGAGGCTGGGCATCCCGACCTTCGTTCCTGCGCTGAGCACCCACTGCACCTGTGTTAGTTGCAGAGTGCATATGAAATAGTCCCTTGGTTCCCAGACGCTTGGTACTTTGTTAATCAGAGTTAACTTAACCAGCTGTGTTTGCTCTCCTATTCTTAGGTGACTAGATCTAGCCGCAGGCATAGCAGAACTTTTAAGAACCAGATCCTCAAAGGCATAAAGTATGAATGCAACTAAGGAGAGCTGAGTCCTAAAAAGTATGGAGAAGGGATGCTCTATTATTATATTTAACTTCAAAGATGTAGCTAGATAGTGAAACTGAGGCCAATGGATGTGGTTCATCTCACCCAGCTTCCAGAGGGAGATTCAAACAGATACATGTGGTTGTCTATATGTGAGTGAGGTGCCTTGTCTTCCACAATGGATGCTGGAGAACTAGGACCTCATTTGGCTACCTAAACATAGGCCTTGAGAGCTGTTCCAGGCTCTCTAGGATGCTGAAGACCTCTGCGTGAGGCTGACACATGTGACAGAGGCCCTAGGGAGACACATGTCCTTTAGCACCTTGAGGCCAGGCAGCATATGCTACAGTAGCTCTAATACTTGTTTTGGGACAGCTGCATCCATGCTCCACTGACTAGATCTGCATGGACTGTACAGAGCACCACAGCCACCTATAAAGTCCTACATATTGGTGCCTAAAATGAGGTGCCCTAGCCTGGGGTGAAACCCACACTAAATATCTACTTGTAGGCAGAGACAGCCAGATGAAACTCATCTAGGGATGCCAACAAGGAGAAAAAGAATTAAAGGAAGAAAAACATAGTTGGCTCTTTTACCCCTGGCTCCACTGAAGGCTAAATTCAGAGGTGAGAGTCCCTCTTGTGATGCATGGATCTGCCCGGAAAAGAGCAGTGTCCCAGAAACCATTTCAGGAGTGACCAAAGGGAATGGGATTGAATCTGACAGTGACGTTTGAACCAAATGCTTATTTCTAATTTGTGTGAGGTCCAATAAAAGGAGGAATAAAGCAGCTAGCAGCAATTAAGGTAGGTAATATGGAGATAAAAGGAGCTTGTGAAGAAAACAGAAATATTTTTATACCTTTAACGTATATTGCATTTATGAAACTTGTGAGTTATCAATGGATTGTAAGGTTCTCCCCAGAAACAACAAGGAAATAGCTGTTCTTCATGTAAGACATTAACAGTCTCTGACTCTTACATCTGAACAACTTTTCATAGGTAAAATCACTTTAGCTGGCACGATTATCACTGTTCACTGCTGTATTCAGCATGCTGCTGAATGTGATAATGAGTGATGTCTTTTTTCCATCACTTCAATGCAGGTATGCAATTTATTCCGCCAGTAAACACTATTATAATGTAAAATTTATAATACAATATCTCTCAATGCCAGTCAGAGTGATGGTTTGAAGGAACTCGAATGTGTCTGTTATGTATCAGAGCAAACAAACCCTACATTAACAACAAAGTTGCTTACTTGGCAAAATGGTGCAGCTGGCTTGCTTTGCTTGCTGATATGCATATATTGACAGCAACACTGCCTACTGTATATCTTCACGGCCCCATATTCTCTCAGTCTTTCTATACAGTCCTCACAGTATTATAGGTACCAAAGGAAATGAGCAATGCATTGTCATGTATTAGGCTTTTGGAGCATTAGGTTTACCTTGTAACATCTGCACAGCTCAAACCCAAGGTCAAGCACAGATAATGATCCTCGGTGTCATTAGCCAGACACACTCTCATATTACTCTTGCACATTTAAGTTGAAAATACAAATAAATACTTTCTGGTGTGTGTATGTGAGGGGGTAGTGTTCTTTCTTTCAAGAGCTTTTAGATGATATTCCAAATAATTTCTAATCATTTAAAAGCCTTTTAAAGAACAGGCTCTTCTTCCAATAATTGACAGGCAAGACAATACCAGAGGGGGAGGCGAGGTGGAGAGGGGCGGAGGTGTAGATTGCTCTATATAAAAGCCTGTAAATTATGTTGTCAAAATTATAGCAACATTTTTTTTTCCCCTCAAAAGCCTTAAAAGATCACACTCCTCCAGTCCCAGACTCCTGGCTTTTGTTTGTTTTGTGCATCCAGCCTAAAACTTCATGTCATGATATCTTGTGTAATTGGCAGCACTTGTTGAATTCAGAATCAGCCTAGGACCAGAGACCCAGAAATGTGACTGAAAACACTGTCTCCATTTTTTACACAGAACTATGAGAATGAAAATATGTGGCTGCTGCTGATGGGTACCTGTGGTGTGTAGGATAGATCCTGTGCTTTTCTCTTGTTTATTTCCCATTCTTTGTCAGATTTTCTTGCAAAAAAGAAATAAACTATCTGGAGATTGCACAGTTCACAGGTGTGATTAAACACTTCTGCCAGTGGGGAAGCCTCTGACCACAGGATCTTTGATTGGGAATAGTGTCCAGTGAGACAGATGTTCAGTAACTTGCTAAATATACTGTAAAACTGATCAAGATTTGCTGGATTGCTCTCTTATGTCCATAATGAAGTTGCTTCCAAAGCAGGAGTCTCAATGACTTTTCATTTAAATTCAGACAGGTTCTTTATCATCAGCTTCTCAGTATCTCTTCCACGCTAGAAAAGTTCCTGAGGAACTATTTCTTTCTTTCTCTGTTAAGACTGAACATCCTGATGCCATGTTAGATGGCATTGACTGTTGCAGTAAACCTGTGAAATGACTAATGTAGCAGCTGTACTCCTGTTCATTCCACAGCTAAATAATGTAGTAGAAATAGAAGTTAGAAAATTTAATTAATTTGCTACTTGAAATCTTTTCATGTATTATTTTCCAGAATTTTCTCCACAACATACCAAGCTTCAAATTATTTCTTGCTGCAGTCATCATGTCCCATAAGGTCTATATAGCTCAAGCATTTCAGAATGGAAGATAAGTTTTGAACATGACATGAAATGCTTGCTGTCCCATGTGCTGCATCGTTTATTATCACTCTCCCTTCATAAGATGGCTGTTAGACAATAAAGCTTCTACAAAATCTGTCTGCCCAGCCATCTGTCCTTCTCTACATCCCAAACACAGAACAAAGCTCAATAGCCTGTGCAATTTTCAGCTTTGGTTCATGGTGAGTGTCTTATTAAAGTGGGAAAACAAGCAGCCCTTCAGAAAAGGCTGGGAAAACAAGCAAATCCCTTCCACAAACAGGAGGGAGAGAGTGAGATGCTGTTTCAGCTTTTGGTGTTCAACTCTCTGCAACAGACATTGCATCTAGTAGTGCTTTATGGCATCTGTCTGCTGGAAAGGCAAATTAAAAATGGAAAGGTAAAAGCATGCTGTTGTCATCTGATGACATTTCAATAAAACCACAATATTTTCAATATTTTTAAGAAACCTTTCTAAGAGTAAACTATGTGCTTTTGAAAAACATACTACACGTGATCTGCATGAGCTGCAAGTCTTGATATTGTTGACAGGTAGATGAATAGACTGCAGTCACTCCTAGCTGCAAGACAAGGAAGAATTTGGTCTGGAAACCTGCTGAAGAGAGGGACTGTTTGTCACTCTTTGGAGCAATATGAACCATCCCCTCCCATCTGTGTTTGAGCTAAGCAAGCTACATGCTGGAATGTAGTCTAGCAAGCATATATAGGAAGGTGGCAGTAATTCCTACCATGCTGGGCATGCTGTCAGTCTGACTCCAGCTGCTGCAATGGAATTTGGCTAGGTACTGCCAGGTGTGGGGAGTCTTGGTAAATTACCTCCCCTCATTACATCTCAGCTTCCCCATTGGTGATCTGGAGATGACAGTAAAGGATCTATCATTTGCAAAGTGCTCTGTGATCTTTAGGAATGGGATCTCATTTCAAGTCGGGCTTCTAAATCAGCACAGAAATTGTACTGCAAATTAGAAAGGAGATTCTTTTGAGAACTGAAACCGAGTGGAGGAACTAAAAGCAGAAGTACTTTGTCTTCCCACAAGTCAAAATCAGAAACCAGGCTCTGCTGTTTGTCCTTTCTCTAAGTTTTACTATCAACTAATGATAATTAAAAGGCTTCACTTTAATCCACCAGGATTTACATCAGCATCCAAGTTAGCAGACTACTGTGTTAGTGAAGTTTTGCTGTTGACAGAGAAAGGACCAGAGTACTTGGTGGCTATGCTAGTAACATCTACCTGAGTATTAATGTGCTGTGGCTCTCTTTGATCATGGTAGTTTTCCTTACTCTCACCCAACCTCTTCCCAAAGTGCCCTGCAGCCTTCTTTAGTAACCAGGTCCATGCTGGAGTCAGAGACAATGAGGTAATAAAACAACAGTAATTATATTGCTGAATATATGAATTTTCCTAATTTCTCTCCTCTCTTTTTCTGATTTGAATTTTGTATGTGTGACATTTTGTATAAGAAAGGTTTTTATCATTTCAAGGGAATTAAGGAAAAAATAAAGAATTAGAATTACTGGGAGATCCTACAGGAGAATATTACAAAAATGCTAAGACACATCAGGTGTCACATCACATCACCTTTCACATAAGGTGAAAAGCCACCTGGGAGAAATCAATGTCCTTTGGCAAGGATACAGTCAAAAGAAAGTAGCATGCCAAAAGCTAGGAGTTGATTAGCTTGGAAATATAAATTAGACAATGTATTTAAAAATGTATTTGATCTAAAGACCAGAGCACTTCTCCTGTGAAGGCAGGCTGAGGGAGTTGGGGTTGTTCAGCCTGGAGAAGAGAAGGCTCCAGGGAGACCTTATAGCAGCCTTCCAGTACCTAAAGGACATCTACAGGGCAGCTGAGGTGGGACTCTTTTTCAGGGATTGTAGTGATAGGACAATGGCTTTAAACAAACAGAGAGTAGATTTAGATTAGATATTGGGAAGAAATTACTCAGAGGGTGGTGAGGCCCTGGCACAGGCTGCCCAGAGAAGCTGTGGATGCCCCATCCCTGGAGGTGCTCAAGGCCAGGCTGGATGGGGCTTTGGGCAACCTGGTCTGGTGGGAGGTGTCCCTGCCCAGGGCAGGGGGCTGGAACTGGGCAGACTTTAAGGTCCCTTCCAACCCAACCCATTCTGTGATTCTCCCCTCCCCTTAGGTACACCTGTGCACACACACACACGCATGTACACACTTGTACATTTTCTGGGACTACAGAGGATGATTTTTATCTACTCTTTTTGAGAACTGTGCCTCAGATTTCTTCTATGCTGACCCAGAACTTGTAAGACCACGCTGTGTGCACAGAGATGCTGTCTACAGGCCCCTGTCCATAAAGGTAAATAAATCCCATTATTTTGGTCAAGGCTATCGATTCTTTTCTAGCTTCTTTCAACAATGATCCTAATCTAATGGTCACATGCTAATTTGCTGCTGTCAAATCCAGCAATTTTTAAAGGGCATGTAATAGGCTGTGATTCGTTGTTGCTGCCGTCTCATCTACCTGCTCTATTTTATGCACACAGTGACAGAAGGTACTGAGAAGTTTAATGGAATTTAACCATGTATATTGGTTTTGTTTATAATTACTAATATACATAGCATTTCACAGATAAATAGTGCCATGCCATGTGAAATTATTGCCTGGTATGTGACTAAGAAATCAGTCTTGAATAGTAGTGAATTTCTGGCCAATTCTAAGAGCTCCTTCTTCATGTGTGGCAGAGTTGATCTTGATATACCTGACACACTGGATGCAGACATCATTTGTCTTCCCCTTATTCTATCCCCCTTCCCCCCCCAAGCCAAAGCAGTCCTTAGTTGCCACTTAGAAGCAGAATTAATATCACATTGTGACTGATCCAGGAATCAGAGCCAGAACTTTTAAGCCTGTTTATGCCTACTTAAGTGCCAAGATAACAAAACATATTTTTCCTAAAATGCAGAAAAAATATTTTCTTATGCTCAGATGTCTCAAGAATCACCCTGCTATCTGTAAAATAGTTTGTCATAAATCTATGTAGATTGGTAACTCTCAATCCATCAGGTGGTTCCCTGCCCCAGCAAAGTGTCATGAGTATCTGCAAATAATGAGTTATGATGGAGAAAGGAGTTTCTTTATTATGAGAGTGCCTCTAACATGGTGCTATAATCATACGTGCAGGGTTACCAAATAATTTGCCTTTGCAGTAACTCTTATGACAGTAAGTGCCAAAGGAGTAATAATTTGTCTGCTACCTATGGTAAACTGTTGTCAAACAGATAACCTGTCTGCATATTCAGAACCAGCATCTCCTGCTGTTCAACTCTATGGACAATGGGGTTTTAATCACTGAGGCACTTACAATAGAATACAGGTTCAGACTGTGCATGGAGGTGCTCTAGTACTGGTAGAAAGGCAGTAACTGCTCTCTGAATAGCACTTACACTGTGTTAGCTATTGGAGGCAAGTGGTTTCTTTTTCTTTGCAAGAACATCACTTTCCTGTGCCATAAATCTTGTTCGTGATTTATACTTTGGTGCTTCATTTCTTTTTTTCCCTTTTTTATTTTTTGTTTTCAATGTATTTCTTAAATAAACCAATTGCAAGTTATTTTCTTGTCACTGGAGATGGAGAAATGTGAGTTAACTCTCACCCATTAGCTCTGAAATAAATAAGGTCTTCCATCAGAAGTAATAAAGTGAGTCAAACTCAATGCCACATTAAATCACTTGAAAGCTTTTGAAACGATTAACCAGCAGGGTGAGCTGTTTCTTTAGTAAGAATCACCTGCTGGTCAAGATGAGAAGAGGACTTCTACCTTTCTCTTCCTTAGACAAGGAATTTATGTACAAAATAAATCTAAATAAATACTACATACGACACGATTACCTATGATTTGGTAAGATTATAAGCACCTTGAGACTCCACCATAAAAAATCACTGCTTGTTGCCCAATAAAAGGCTTTTGTTAAAACTGTAACCTCATGCTATTTACTGAGTAGGAGGCAAACAGAGAATTCCAGTAGTTAATTACTCCACTCGCCTGCTTTATGCCCCCTTTGCTCATTGTCTGGCTGGCAGCTCATTTGACCTCATTTGGGAAGAGCTGGAGCACAAACTTGGCTTGATGCAATGGAGCTTGTAATTAGACACCTCTTCCCAGAGCCAGGTGTCTCTGCAACAGTAGCAGTAAAGCAAGACTCATGTATAAATGCTGTGGAAAGCTGGGCTGGAGAAAACATCTTTGCCAGACTCTCCTTCAGCTGCATTGATAGTGGAGAGAATTCAGCCTTGCTTTACAGTTTCAGCTCTTAAGATCCCCTGAATCAGGTGGATTTACTATGCATTAGCACCATTGATGACTGAGTAGGCATAGTGTATCTTGAGAAAGCTTGGTGGTTGAGAGTCATGCAGTCCAGTTTCCAGAAAGTCCAGTCCACTTCCTTAACCACCACATGTATCATACACCTAGATGTGGATTTTAGATAGAGGACATTGGCCTTTCCCACCTGTATTTGTCATTCATTATTAATATGATGGTCTTTCTCATACATGCAATTGATACCCTCTCACTCCAGACATGGTTGCACTCCTTGCATCTGTGAAACACCTACTAAAGTTTTCATTTGTTGAAGAGCTTCACAAGAAGCACAAAGCATATTTTTGGCTGAACTGAAAGTAGGAGGGTCTCCAGGAGTGGTTAAGATATGGAAGATGTGGATAGATCCTTCTCTGGTGTCCTGCTCCCCCATTATGGGCAGTTAGCTTGGGACTGCAAGGAGCCTGATCACCAGCACAACCTTGTGTCTGATTATCTGGAAGGACTCTGCCATGGGAGCTGCACTGGAACTGCTTGTGAAGCCCATTTTATTCAAGAGCCAACATTTAGCCCCTTCTAACTTATATCTACAAAAACAGTGTGGTTCAGTAATCCTTGTTTTCATCACTGAGTCATGGTAAGTTGATATCCATAGCACTGTAATCCACAGAACACATGGACATCAAAACTGTATCTTGATTTCTTTAAACTTTTATTTTATTTTATTTTATTTTATTGAGAAATTTATGCTTTTAATTCACTTAATACTTCTAAACTAACTTTGGAGCTAACTTCTGGGTGTCAGATGCAGCTAGACAAATATTCTTCAAATACTCTAGTGAATGAATATTGCTGTGGTTCATTTAATTCAACAGGTAATTTTTTACTTTGCAGTTTTCAGTCATCTCTGTGGCTCGTAAAATGAGGCTTAATGGGTAAATAAACTGCTGGATGAAAACCGTATTCATCAAGGGTCAGGTTCTTTGGCCATTGTTCATATCAAATAGGAACTTTGCTACATAAGACACTAAATTCCCCAGATTTAGCTGTGCATTGGAATTTCATCCAGTCTGGTGGCATTTACTCTGTGGCACATGAACTTTCCTAGTGTTCACTTACATCTATCTATATTTGCTGGGTATGTCCTGGCTACATTTTTAAATAAGGGTCACAGCCAAGGCCTCTTCCATCCATTTATAGTCCTGTATGAGAGAAATTAAACACTATGTAAGCCTTGGCGACTAACGTTTCCAGAACATTCTGGCATAACCAGTATTTTACCTTTTGGAGGTGAAGGACTACCAAATGATGAACATTATTAATCAAATTTTCATGCTTCATTGAAAAAAATTTCAGAAGGGGAATATGTTCAAATATTTTTTTCTGTGATACAGTTTCAAAGATTTGTTAAATTCATTCAAAAATTCATTCAAAAATATTAATCTAAATAGCAATTAATTTCTGAATTCTTTATTTTTTACCATTTCAGAAGATGAATTTCTAGGTTCTAAGCAATGATTTCATGTTTATATCTGCATTTTCTTTATGACAGTTTTATAAAGGATTTTGTTTTTACACATTAATTGTTTGGTGTTTTTTTTAAAGCAGTTTGTATGATACAGTTTCATCTCAGATGATCAACATTATAATTATCACCTAAAGTTTAGCCTCAGCAGCAGTACCAATATAGAACATTACATTCTGAATGCTCACTTTAAATTATAACCATTTTGACAGCTGTGCAGCTTCGCATTATCTGAGGAAGGTAAATGTATAGGGTATTCAAATGTGAGTGTTGATGTTTTTTCAGCCCAGTCACTTAGAAACTAAGCTTCTTCTCAAGCATGAACTGAACTGTTTTGCTGTATGTTCTATATTATATACCTTTGCTCCATTGTATAGCACTGTCTGTATTTCTAGAAAGCTAACACATAAACGGGCACTTCCTACTGCTCTCAGGTACTATAGCAGTTCAGGATTTACTTTGTGTTATGGCAGTGAAACCTCTGTAGGAACTATGACTTCTGAGGACAGCAAATGAAAGGAACAGCACTTTTCATGACTCATACAATGATCATATTATTGTGCTAGCTGAGATCAAATTGCTATTGCTTTTGAATATACTGGGATGTATTGCACCTTCCCAGTTAAAAAAAAATCACATCAGAGGTGTTTAGCATAGTTGTAGAGAGATTTCTGGCTCTCTGGGTGAAACAGCTGATATACCAAAGCAGGTAATATTATTAACTGTTTTATCTTTGACAGACACTTCATAAGTCTGGGCTGATCAAACCTAGTCTGGTTTGTTGGCTAGGAATCTTTTCACCTCTAAAGGAATTTACAGTACTGAAGCCAATACTTTGAGAGATGCCTCTGCCCAGTTTGCTCCTTTGAGGCTAGTCAGGTGGCTGAGAGGAAAAGTATATGCCTTCCAGGCTTGGCAGACAGGTGAGAGAGGCTATTTCTTGTCCAAGTGTACCTGTCAAGAAGTGACCCATAACCTTGGCTTTAGGAAGCATTGAGTGAATACCGCCAGGTTTATTTTAGCGGGTAGGCATATGGCTATGCTTCAATTATTTAAAGCTGCTGCTTGCTGGGACCCTTGGAGACTTTTCAGTGGACTAACACTAGGCTATGACTGTGTCTGTCCATCTCTGTAGATCTTCTCTGACTGTTTTTGGTTCCTTATTTCATTGCCTTTTAGTTCCTTTTTTTGTTGTCTGCTAAAATGAAGGGACTTGGTAGAGTGGTATAAAATTGGAAGCTTGAACTTTATTTTCCTTCTACAAAGAGGGAATTTTCTGTTTTCTTCACCAGGGAAGCCAATGTTTACAGTTGACTAGTGGAAAAGGTCAGTTCTAATCAAAGATGTGAGGCATTAATATATGGAAGGACTAGATTGTGGAAGAGGATGAAGGATGGGAAAAAAGAAAATTGTGCCAACAGAAATTGTTTCAATCGCTTCATGTGCCCTAAAGAGTCCTGCATAAGCTTAAATATGGGAGGGCAGGAAGAGAGCAGGGAGAAAGATTTATGGACTTAGTGCTCAGGCTCCACAACACCTAATACCAAATACTGAATTCATGTTTCAAGTGTTCATTCTACATGTGTGAGGGTGGGAAACTTCAACACTTGATAAACTTCAGGGACATGCAGTAATAAAGTCTCAATTCTCTTTGTGTCTGAAACAATTGATTCAGCCTTCTGAATCCATCCTGGCCAATAGAAACACTGGATTTTTGGAGGTTGAATCACCTACTGTTTTATGCAACACTACTGTTTGCCACTGGAGTCTTTCCACTGTATTAAATTCAGTGTATTTGTCTCTTTGTATCACTACAATTGGTGAAATACAGTGCCTGGACTGGTGAGCTGTGAGCCTGATTTTCTGCTCCATTTTGCTGCTTTTTGTTATTTTCTCCTCTACTGACTACAGCAACACAAAGATTCAGCAGCTTCAGTCCAATGGACAAATTTTGCTTTTGAGAACATATTTGTATTTTGATAAAAGCAGAGGTATTTGGATGAAGGCAAGTGTCACTGACAAGACATGGTCCAGTAAGTTGTATCTCTGACATAGCAGTAGGAAGGAAGCAGTAATAACAACTTAGTTTTTTGGCTGTTGTTACCAAGTCAGTGCTGCTTGATCTGTTGCAACAGTGTTCAGCTCTAGACACAGGCCTGAGGTGAGATGAATCAGGAGGGCTAGTGAGCACCCTTGATGGAGCTAAAAGTTGTCTAAACAAAAGTTTATTGGAGACAGATGAATGCCTTAACAACTTGCTGGTCTCTGTGCTCTTCATAAAACACAGCTTGGCTGATGCATAATTGTATCCCCAGAAGTCTGTTTTCTCAAGTCTTAAAGGAAATAGTTGTCTTTTAATTTGTTAGTTATAGAATAGTCATTTTCTAAAGGCAATAAAACATTGTTTAAATAGAGTACCTCATTGATGCAAAAAGTGAACTATTTTTTTTTTTACAGCATTGCCTGTCTGATGGAAACCTCCAGAATGAATGGGCTTCTGTTCCTTGCTGCAAGCTGTTGCTATCATGTAGAGGAGCTATTGCTCTACCAGAAATCACGCCTAAGCCTATTATTCCAAGGAGACAATTTTGTTATAAAGAAGTGATTTGTTATTTTAAAGCCTCGAAAAACAAACACATAAAAAAGTGTTCATTTGGAGACATGGCAATAATTCTGGGTAGGAAGCTATGATGCTAGTTTACTTCATTTTGCTTTAGAGAAGGGTCCAGAATTTGGTGTGAACAACAAATCTATACAAAGGCATTTGTCAAGCTCAGCTAGTATCAGTGTGATGTCCTTGAGAGTAAACTGCTTCACCTCTAAACCTGCTCTGATTTGGAAGGAGAAGCTGCTGGTTTAAATCTAAAACATTGAGAAAGACAATGTGCAAACAAATAGCATTAGCTTTTAATGAAAATTCAGGAATATGCTGAAACAGGATGGAAGCACATACATAGTATTTTGACTTTGTCATTCAAAGGTGGGTTTTCCTGTATTGATGTGCTCCAAGATTTCAGTGCTTTTTCAGCATCTTATTGAAAATTTCAGACACTGTAAGGTACGTGGTCAATAGATGGCAGCAAGTCATTTAACCTGACTATTATCTCTTTTGGACAATGGTCTGAGCATAATCAATCATTACCTTCTCTTTTTAAGAAAATCCCCCTTTCTTCTCCACAGTCTTAAAAGATGAAAATATATATATAAACCAATGACAATTATTCATGTACATTATCAAACAAATACACAGTTACAGATATTTCGTGATTTTTTTTTTTTTTTAAATATTATTACTGGGCAGTTTCACCTTCAATTTTATTAAACCCAACAGATATAAACCCCTTTCAATGTAATCCAGAGTGATAAGAATTAGTGATTTCCCCAGGAAATGCGTTATCAAGGCACAGCTGAGGAGCTGGTGCCAGAGGAAACTCCTCCTACAACATATGCAGTTACCCCCATAATTACCTTATGTCTCCTCATGACAGTGAGTGAAACTGGCAGGAGCAGAAAGTTGGTGACATGAATTTACCAAATGAAGAAAAGAGCAATTGTTCTTTGAAGTACATGAACTGATAATAAAGTTACTCAGAGAAATATTCCTGCCAGAACTGTAGTAAGAACTCATGTTATTACCCAAACCAACTGCACTTCCCAAAAGGAATTTTCATCTATTAGCTCTGTGTAGGAATTTCTACACCAGGGCTCTCTGCAGTCCTCGTCCTGGCTCTGACACTAGTGTCTAGTGCAGCCTTGAACACGGTTGGCAAGATCTCTTGATGAAGTCTGTAGGAACCTGTAAAGCAAATCGGTACATAACACACCACCCAGTCTTTCTCCTCTTTCTCCTCTCTTTATTTCTCCCTAATATTCCAATATGACTGTCTCAGAGCAAGAAATTCCTGTGAAGGAGGAGGAGGAAAAGGTGTGTTGGTTCTGCTATTAATCTCTTCCAAAGCTAATTGTGATTACAGTGGAAAATAATTATCTCCTCAGTGATGCTGCAACATCAAGCAACTTGGGAATCACTGCCAAACCTTGAAATGTTCTAGGACTACCTCTTTGCTGAGTGGTTAATGTTGTTCTCTTGTATCAGTTGATACATGCTTGATAATTATGCTAGCAGTATTGACACCTTTGAGTGGTCTTGTAGAAAATTAAGATTCATTTGAGAAAGGTTAGGTAATGTCACATTCTAAAACAAAAGCTGTGATGATAAAACCTTGAGTTTCATGGTTTACTTAATAAATTTGTTTAAGAGAAGTCCAAGAAGTAATTGTGTTTTACAACCTCATTTTATTATACACATGCATCTTGCTTTATAGGTATTTTATGGATTCAATACTTTAAGGACTAATAAAGCCAAGTAATGTAAAGAGCATTTGAAAACAGAACCAGCGTTTCCTTGCATACCTAAAGCAGCAGCTTTTCATCTGGAGATCTCAAGGCTTATTTTCAAACTTTAATTAAAATAAGACCCTTGTGAGAAGAATAATTATTAATATGCTCATATTATCAATGTGTAAATGTGGTGATCAGTGGCATGAAGTCTGTTTGGAGGCCAGTAACTAGTGATGCACCCAAGGGGTCAATACTGGGTGCAGTCCTGTTGAATATCTTCATTAATGATCTGAATGATGGTGCAGAGTGCACCCTCGGCAACTGTGCTGATGACACAAAACTGAGGGGAATGGTGGATACACCAGAGGGTTGTTGTGTTGGTGTGCTCCCCCTACCCCAACCTGGCTTTTCACCCAAAACTCTGCTCAAATGGTAACCACCAGCGGGGTGGTGCTCAAGTGATAACCACCAGTAGCAGCAGTGATAGATGTGTCTGGTCGTGATGGCAGCAGCTGGTTTCATGTGGATTTTGGGGGAGACAGATAACACGCAATAGTCAAGGAGCTAGTTGAGCAATGTGCTCACCTGACCACAGTGCTGGTCAATGTCCAACTCAAGTCAGATTTGGAAGAAACTAGCATCTGCAGTCAGTATGCAAATATGACCACGAGTCAATCATATTACCTCATAAACAGTGAGCAACCCAAAGCCCACTGAGCTCTTGTACGATAGTAGGCTACATGATAGGATCTCCCCTTGGGCAGGGGCATCTCTCAAGGTTACGTCTGCTGCAGAGATCCCTCACGTCTTGCTGCCAAGAGATTCTGTGCCACTACTGATCCTTGATAAGTGATTAATAGCTGATTAAACTGTGTAAGCTTCACTAAAATTTTGTCTTTGTGCACATATAATCCTGTAGACATAAACTGTTCACCAAGTCTGGAACTAGGATTGGATCCAGCTGCACCTAGGCTCCTTATCTCCTCAGTTCAAGGAGTTTAGAAAGTGCGGTGTCCATCCTGAACCTCATGACTTAAGGGGAACATCTTCTTAACCTTTAGACATAAAAATTTGACCAAGTCTGGGATTGACTTTGGATCCAGCTGCACCTAGAATCCTCAGAGGAAGCATTTAGAAAGCAAGGGGATCCACTCTGAATCTCATGAATCAATGGGTCTCCTGGACAAGTGTATTTAACCCTATCTTCTGTCCTATAAATAACCAAGCATACCTAGCCATTGAATCTTTGTTAAGTGCAGTCTTATTTATAATCAAACTTTGCTAAATCACTGTGTTATCTCAATAAACATATTGATGCTTCTCTCTTGTGAGTGAAGTGCATTACTCCCCCTCTAACAGTTGTGCTGCCATCCAGAGGGACCTCTATAGGCTGATGGGAACCTCATGAAGTTCAACAAGGAGAAGTTCAGAGTCCTGCACCTGAGAAGGAACAGCCTCAGGGACCAGTATGTGCTGGGGGAAAACGAACTGGAAAGATGCTTGGCAACTAAGGCCCTGGGGGTCCTGGTGGAGCCCATTCTCATCTACAGGCTATTTTTCCTTGTTTGCCTCTTCTGAAGACACAATGATAAAGTCTCAGAGAGGGGTGTAAACTAAGGCCTTCTCCTCCCCTGTGCATGACAGTTTTAAGGGAATTACTTTGGGGGATTCTGCCCTCTGGAGGTTTGGGCTTTGTATTATTTCTCTCTCCTTTTCTCTATTTTTTTCTCCCACCCCCTCCTTCTGATCTTTCCTTCTTTTTAGCAGCACTGTACCTTCCCCTTGATGGTGCTGTCAGCTAGTCAAATCCTCTCCCTTAGTCTTTCACTCTGCTCTGTGCTCCTGATTCTCCAGCTGCTTCTTACCATCTCCCCAGATCCAGGGCATTGGCCACTTCTCTTCTGATAAACCTAGCTGTCCTATACTTGCATATTTTCCTGTCTTTACTGCTTGATTTACCCTTAAGCTCTGGTCTCCTCTTGCACTCACCTACGTGTTCCCCTACTTGAGGCTATATTTCCTGTGGCATTTTCAAGATATTTTGGCTAGTAATGCCAAAGTCCTTTGATCTGCTCTCTGCCTCATTCCCCTGCCCTTTCTTCTAGTGATTGTTTGCTGATCACCTCCATGTTGCACCATGGCCTTTCCTTTAGGGTTTTGGTCCTCCTCTTTCTGGACAAATTCACTCAAGCAGTTTTTGCCCTTAGTCTCACTCTTATCTTCTGATAACAACGAAACTGTTTGTGTGTAACTGCTACATCTCCTAGACTAGTAATTTTGTAACTGGCCTGATATTTCTTGCCTGGTTTGCAGGTTTTTAATACATACATGCAAGGTGCAGAACCTAAGGGTCTGAGTCCTTATCTTGATCTAGATCTACTTATGTAAAACATCCAGGCTGCTACTACAATGCACATGTTATGGTAATTGCTCCTTTTTTATTAGCATTTTGGGAGCATGTAAATTTGGGAGCAGCCTCAAACATTTTGCAGCCCACACAAAAATCATAGGAAGCAGGAGTCAGGGAAATGGCAATCCATAATACTTAGATACGGGGAACCTTCTTTTTGCCTCTGACAGTGTTGTGACTTTTTCAAATGCTGAGTCAATGCTTAATTAAGCACCGGGTCTGTGAAAACTTACAGGCAAGAAGTGCATGCATTGGCTTATAGTGTACACAGGTAGGATGCCCTTGAATTTTGGTAGGGTCAGAGCCCAATTTAAAGTAATGTTACTGACCACTGGATGTCACTGCGACACTGCAGGAAAGAAAATTAAGGTAAGGATTTTCAAAAGCATCCAAAGGATTTAGAGGTAAAGAACATAAGCCCTTATGACCATCATTTCAGCTTAAAGGCCATCCTGAATAGCTTTTGAGAATTTCCTTGATATCAGTTGGGAGCCTACTTCCTGCTGGAGTAGAGTGAGCTTTAATTTTGGGAGTTAGACACTCTAGTCTATGAAAAAAGTGTATTAATTAGTGTCATACTAAAAAGTATCAGAAAGGGACTTCCAACAGTGGTTGCAGTGTTTTCTGTCATTGCTATGTGAACATTTTGATGATAAATTAAAATAAATAATATCATTGAAATAAAAATAAATAAAAATAAAATAACCAGGAAGACTGAAGGAGATTTCAAGAGATCTACTAATCTATCTCACCCTAGGGCTGGAATTAGATAATGCCAATGTTCATTTAATTTGCTTGTAACAGCTGCAATGATTTCATAACCTCATTCCGAAAAGAAACCCAGTCTGCTACTTTCAGATTACAGTTTCCAAACTCTTTCTATTCTTGTTCTTCCCCTTTGCAGTGATGCAAAGAAAGAAAATTAAGGGTTGTAAGGACATGCAATGACGTATAAAATAGCATATGAAGACACAGAATAGCTGCATTATGAGATAATAGAAAAAGGGAAGTTTTATAATAAGGAAAAGAACAAGTTGAGATGACTGGACTACTTAACCAACACCAGAAAATGGAAAACTAACTAAGGAAGTCGTGCATTTAGCAGGAACACTTGAATTCAGGAGGATTTTTTCACCTTTACATAGTTCAAAGGAAACCTCATTGTGGAAAAGGCTACTGAAAATAACAGAGCACTTACTGTGGCAAGATCTATGGGGCTTAAATTATCAGTGAGTCATAAATACGAAAATCAAGTCTGGTGTTTAGTTACAGTTGTGCTACAGCTTCATGTCATGACTGTGCAGGTATGCACACCCAGTGCACCTAATTCATCAGTTCCTCGCATGGTCCAGGAATGTCCCAGCTATTCCTTGCATAGACTTGCGGGTTGGGTTGGCTTGAGACAGTGGACTAACTCGAAACTAGGGGACTGAGCGAACCTTCATGACTGAATATTTGACTGTTACAGGAGCCTGAACAGGTGAGAATTTCAGATAATTATGAATTTCCCTGTGGCAGCTCCTGCTGTATATAGCCCAATTTTTACACTTGGGTATGTTGATTAACCTCGTGTGTGGGTTTTCCCAAAGACTAGCTTAGGGATTCCTACTGCAGAAGTGATCAAATCCTACACAGATAAGACATATGTAAGTACTGAATGGTTTCTGCAGAAATGATCATGTAGGACAGTCTTTTGTACATAGGTAAGGTATTTAGGAGATCAGATATGTATAGTTAGAATTTATCAATAGGGATGAAGTGGTGTGGGGAATTTCTTCTGATCCAGACAAACATGCTGAAGCCAGGACTCTTGCAATAGAGACACCTGTCATCACCCACCTATGGCTGTGTTCCATCTGAGATTTAATTTGCCATGAAGGCATTACTCTGTGCAAGATACCATTTTTTTTCTTGCTTTTTTTTTAGCAAGCACTAAGTCCATGAATATCTGTGCAACATGGTATAAAATTCTTGCAGAATGTCTGCATATCAGATTACAGTGATTTTGCTGTGAAAATTAGTTTAAAAATAGTAAAAAAAACACCCTGAAATGTCAGAGGAAATTTATATCAGTGTAAATAATTTTACTGCCTGCCATGCCCAAGCCAACCCATCTTCCCCCAAAACTGGAAGTTCACATCTTCTCAGTGAGGCTAACTTTTGCCTACATTAGGTTGACTAATGCATATTTTGCTTCTTCCTTGATTTTTCTGCTGCAGTATAGCTACCAGAATTCATTTTCTAACCTTAGAAACAATGACAGCTTTTCAAGGCTGAATAATACTTTTCATAGTCTCACTTCAGTATTTCTTGTTCCCTTTCAGAGATCTGCTTATACATCTTAATTATTACATGGCCTTTGAATTTCTCAAGTTTCTCTATAACTTCTCCTCAGAAAATTTAAAGTAGATCATGCAATTATAAATTGATGCACTTTCACTAGAGGTTCTGGCCTGTGGTACAATATGTTACCATCTATTTTGATATGGTCTGAGAACTGCAGCCACAACAGGAATCTCCAAGAATAGCTAGTCTAGAGGATCCTTGCTTGACATGATGCCCATTAACAGAATTTCACAGATGGACAAGCCTGGGTTTTATTTATTGCTCAAGTTATGCCAGAGCTTCGTTCATAATTAATGATATGGTAGTAAACATTTTTCTCATCTCAGAAGTTGAATAAACATGACCTCCCCACCCCCCAGAAGGGAAGCCAAAATTGAGAGATGATGAGTATTTATTGCCAAATTGCTAGGCATAAATTCAATACCAAATGGGTAAATTGCTGAATATCAGCTAGGGCCTTGTGTGTTTCATGCCAAGAAAACAAAATGTTTCTTGTGAATCAATGAGGTTAATGGAAGATCCACAAGTCTTGGAACATTTTATTCATATGAAGGGATGTGCAACACTTGAACAAGATACAGAGTGGGTTTGAGACTTTCAGATATTGGACAGAAACCACTTCAGAAAAAAAAATTATTATGTGTTAATTTTATTATGCTGTTAAATAATATAATCAAAGGATATTGTGAATTATTTATTTATTTTTTATTTATTTATTTTCACTGAGAGAACATTAGAGGCCTTGCCTCAGGAAAATAATAAGGATATTCATTATGGTGAGTTTGCTTGTAGAAAATCAGAGATAACTATCTTTTCTTTTCTGAGACACAAATCCTATTTGGTGACAATAAATCTCTTACGGACTGTATTTTCCATCACAGCTTCATATATATTTGGATTAGAAATCCACCTTCTCTGATGTTTTTTCTAACTTTATATGTTCTGATTAACTTTTAAGATGCTGTCAGTTCAACAAAAAATCATCTTTAATGTCCTTTTCAACCCAGGCCATTCTATGATTCTATGATAAAAAATACTAATCTCTCTTTTGTTTCTCCAGGCGTGGAAAATGTATGCAAAACACTTTCTTATACTATGTATAAGAATGACAGTTTTCATTGACAAACTTAAGCGTCAAAATCGCATGACCAACAGACTAAGAGAAGGTAATACTTTCTTCAAGAGAACAAATTCTCTATGATATTAATTCCTACATTTTGCTTTTTGAAGTAAAGTGCACAACTTATACACACTAATAAAAATAAGGAAACATTTCAGAATCCAACTTATTCCAGTTATTCTTCTCCTAAACATTAAGAAGTTTAAATACTGTTACTTACTTGGAGCCCAGAATAATAAATATAATAAATAAAGTAGGCTATTGATGATCAGAGGGTTGGAGCACCTCTCCTATGAAGACAGGCTGAGGGAGTTGGGGATGTTCAGCCTGGAGAAGAGAAGGCTCTGGGGAGACCTTTTAGCAGCCTTCCAGTGCCTAAAGGGGGCTACAGGAAAGCTGGGGAGGGACTCTTTGTCAGGGAGGGTAGTCATAGGACACGGAGTAATGGCTTTAAACTAAAAAAGGGTAGGTTTAGTTTAGATGTAAGGAAGAAGTTCTTTGAGGATGATGAGGCACTGGCACAGGCTGCCCAGAGAAGCTGTGGATGCCCCATCCCTGGAGGTGTTCAAGGCCAGGCTGGATGGGGCTTTGGGCAACCTGGTCTGGTGGGAGGTGTCCCTGTCCATGGCAGGGGGTTGGAGTTAGATGATCTTTAATTTGCCTTCCAACCCAAGGCATTCTGTGATTCTATGAGTCTATGAATCTATGAAACAGTGAGAGGCTACTCCCTTAGGTACTCCCAAGGACTATCAGTAAAAATAAACAGCAGCTTACATCTAGGGCCTGTAATGGGTGACTTTATGCAGCCTGATGTATAGCAGACTTTTGGCATTGACATCAGTATTTTTTTTTTAATTTTTTTTTCATTAAAAGGCTTGCTCTAAACAAATGTTCAGATTTCCACCTTAAGACATCACATGAGAACTCTAATTGAAGTCTGTGGCTACCTGCAGCACATCTTTACACAAACAAAAAGCCAAGTAACACTCTCCTGTTTTCTTGGAAGTGAGACTTCAGAAAGAAAATCCAAGTAGCAGCTGTTTAAAGTAGCTAAATTATGCTTTACCTGAAAGGTCCTGTTTCAGAAACTGTTTTTTTTTTTCAGATCAAATGGTACAGACTTATAGAAAGATTCAAAAGAGGAAAGGTTGGGTGGAAAGGAGAGAAAGAGTTTTTTTTATTTTTTCTTTTCTTTCCTCTCTTTTTTTTTTTAAATGTGTGTTTTTAAGTGTTTAGAATCATTTACACAGCCCCAAGTTCCCTTCTTTCACAGAGAAGACTAAAGCTAGAAGAGATCGCCTCCTAAATCAATACTTGAACGTTTGCAAGCTGACAGTTTAGAAAACCAGGCACGCATCTTGGCCTCTAATAAATGCTGTTTGGAGGAGGTTGCAATTATCTCTCAAACAAGCACTATACTTCTCAGCTATCTTAATAAGCCACAGTATGAAAATAGGCAACGCCGTTCCCCAGAAGCCTTGGCAGATTTATAGGAACAGTCAAATAACAGCATTTTCTTTGAATGTTTAGTAGATGCAGCATAGGCACAGCCATCCTTTTCAGGTGTAAGAGCTTTTCTACAGCTCATTTTATTTTTCCAGCCTCAGCCTCAGCCGACACAGAGTAGTAGCTCTCACACATTTTGATGGCCTAAGTATTGTCAGTTCTCATACATACTGATAGGGCAACTTGGTTTAGGAGTCCTTGGAGAAGGTCCTGAGGCAACCAGTCCTCAGGTAGTCCTTGGGACTGTATTCTGGCATTTAGGGAGAGCAGGGGCTGTTTCATTACACCATGCACTACGGAGTCTGCAGGGACATAGGTACCTGTTTTCCAGTGTAAGGAATGAGTGAATGAATTAATTAATCATTAATTTAATTTCTCTCAAGTGTGAAGTTGTTTGACACTCACAAAGCCAAGGAGCAGACTCTGCTCTCCTTCACACCCTGTTTAAAATAATGAAACAGCAATGCTTTTTTAATTTAATATAGAAAGAGCTTGGAATGGGGCTTAATTGCTTTCAGATCACCTTAAAGGGAAAGTGGCTTTACCATAAAATTTCATCTGAAAACACTACAGAGAAACGAAGAAGCTCATGGATTCTGCTTCAGATCCTGAACTATGCTGACCCCAAAACTGCCCTTACGATATTATTTAAGCACATATTTTCTTAACAAGTACAGTGTCTATTCTGCCAGACAAAGGAAGTATGATTTTGGGCTGCCACAAGTATGTTACAAATAACCTTCTGATTTTGGACTATAAAAAAGAACAGTGAATATGACTCAGAATGACGTTATGGCTTATGTTCTGCAAGTTTGTGGTTGGCTTTGATGAGGAATTTCTACCTGTTCCCCACCCCTCCAATTTGATAATTTCTGGGTTTTATCCAGCATGCAAGGATCATGCTGCTGGTGGCTGTTACAACCTGCAAAAACAGGTAATGCAGTTGCAGGTGCAGGGTTTGTCGTGGTGCACCATGTTGGCAGCAGCAGCAATTTCGGCTGGCGTATGCTTTTCTTACCTCCTGATCATGTATTCCTTTCTGCATCTCTAGTTTCTTGGACATGCTGGCCTGAGCACATGTCAGCCAAGAAGGATTAATAACACAAGTGCAGCCCAGATTCCAGGCTCACGAGAAGGAGGAGCAGTGGCCACCCTGGGGCTGGGTGTTGTTTAGCCAGATCAAATCTTTCACAAGGACAGAAAAAGATAATGTTGTCCTGGGTTTTCTCACTATGTCCATGGAAGTGAAAGGGGTGATAACATGTAATTTAGAGCATGCTCAAGTCCCCCTTTGGTGAGGCCTAATCCCCTGGCTGCTGGGTCCTGCTGTGCTCCTGGCATGTTTCCAGCATGCCGACCAGGCGGGTAGGGCCTCCTGGGGACATGAAGGGTGTGCAAGAAGGGGGTGCAGGGTGCAAGGGCTCCCCTGGTAGTCTGGGGACTGAGCTCTGGGGACACTAGGCTGAGTCTTGAGGTCTGTAACCACGCAGTCCTTGTGATTTATGGGGAATTTAGGCAGGCTTCACGTTCCTTGCTCTTGGTGTCCAGGCTGGAAATGGGACTTCACAATCCTAACTTCTTACATGTGTATTTTCTCCTTGAACATTTGTTCATTTGTTTGTTTGTTTTTTGTTTTTTTTTTTTTTTTTTTCAGGAAAGTCTGCTTGTGTTTTCTACATTTATGCTTCCTGGCAGGTGCTTAAGAGACTGGTTGAGTAAATTACAACACTTAACTGAGCTTTTCTCTGACTGCCACAATCTTCAACACGTGCGAGGTCAGGTCTTCACTGCAGAGGAAATCCACTTAGCAATGTGCTAATTTACTTCAAGGAAAAAGATTACTGATCACAGTAGATTTCTACAACAGGTGAATGTGTAATTTAGAATGAATAATTTATTAAAAGTACTTAGCCTCATTATCTGCTCGTGGTAAGTCCAGAAGTAATTCAGAATGTTCTCATGTTTGCTATTAAAAGGTTTTTGCTATCTCTTTCTCTTAGATTTATTTTACTGACTTGCTCACTAAACTGTGACTTGGCCAGATGAGTTCAGGAATGGACAGGTGTGCAAGCTCTTCCTTTGCATATTGAGATTGAAAAATTGATTTATAAAGGTTTTTGGTGCATTTTATTTTGAATGTTTGTTTTCCATAAGTGCTTAGCATCAGTCCATAAAAATGTTATGGACAGAAAGCTCAAAATTAATCTTTTAAAAAGATCACATAATAAACAGAGCATTTGCATTACACTTAATGGCTCAGATTTCTGAACAATTGTATTTTTGTGTGTGGTTTTGATTTTTATTGATTTTTTATTTTTTTAATTAGACTTCTAAAAGACTGGTATGAGAATATGCAATGGAAGCTGTCAATCTTTTTGATTTGTAAATATCATGACATTTACTTAAATGCATTAATTTGGGCATAGCAATCTAATGACAGATTTCTGTTTTCAAACTAACACGAAAATATTACTTAATCATTCTTCACAATGATCTGCCTCAGTAGGATGGCCCAATACTACATTTCTCCTTTGGCAGTGGCTAGACCTACAGTGTCTAGCTAGACCGCATGAGGACATCTTCTGAGGTCACTTCACTGAAGGTGAATTTTATGTTTAAATAGAAGCAAGATGGCTTAAATAGAACATCTAAGAAAAAAAATGCCATTGGCGGGCAGCAGTCTTAAACTTGCATTAATACCACCTATCTTTTGCTGAAAGTTATAGAAAACCAGGACCAAAGATAATGTGGAGTGTGCAAATAAGAGATTACAGAGTCTGCCAAATCCTAGAAGATGCCAAGCACTCTGCTCTGTGTTTGCTCCCTTTTGTTGACAGCTGTCTTCTCTCAGGAACCTGGAGAGATGGAGGCTCAAGACACCATGTGTGAATACCGTCTAATGTGCCCTGTGGGGGTGATCCAGCCAAGCCATGCATTCGTTGAACAATGCCTTGTTCCTCTGCCACCTGTAGTCTATTAATTTGCTACAAGGAATGGTTCTTTGTCACCATGTCTGCAGTTGGGGACTCTGGGTCCACAGAGAGATTTGAAATTAGGGCACCATGTGGTGACACCACATCCTGCTGCACCGCAGCCATGGCACTTAACAAATAGACTGAATTAGAAAGTTTCAAACCTTTCCTTTTAAGCAGAAATCCCTTCTTAATTTTCCATGTGAGCTTCCAAGGAAAGTATTTTTGTTCTCTTACAGGTGGTAGGGACACTACTCCTCTGACTTTTCCATTTTAAATATATAGTGGCTGGGGCAGGAAGCTGGCTGTCAGTGGATCCATACATCCTTGCTGGGAAGTTTGTCCTTCACTTATCCTGTATGGGTACACGCTGGAAAATGCTGTGTTGCCAGCCTGAGTGCCTGTGGAAGCCAAGATCCAAGGGAGAATGTATAACAACCCTGTCCTATACCCCAAAAATGGATGAAACAGCACGAGAAGCTTACCTGGTGCCATGTGTTAAGAGTGGATCCACTTCTGTTTGTGGCGGTGCTTTCCACTACAAAATGATTTTGCATTATATAGTTTAGTTTTATTATGAATAGCTGGTTGGTATTAATGTTGCTTGTGGTACTACATGTTCATAGTAAGAAAAGAAACAAACAAAAAAATTGCCTGGGTGTGATGGAACAAAGTTTTGGTGAGTATAATGAGAGTTTTGAACTTTTTTTTTTTTTAAGAAGGACTTTAATTACATGTGTGTGAGGGTGTGTGAAAAAGAGATGTAACGTAGTACAGTTTAAATGCCGTCAGATGTTTTACAGCTTTGATACCATTTTTTCTTTTTTTCTTTTTTTTTTTTTTCCCCTACAAAGGCTGATAAAATGTAAGTGCCGTTTAGGCATAGGATTTACAGTTACTCTATCATATGCCTTGAAAACATGCGTATCTACAGGGGATAGTAGTTCACGGAGAAAACAGGTTAGTGCTGAGAAGTTCAATTACTCCTGAAATATCAATAATGTAGCTGGAAGAAAGAAAAAACAACAGGCCACTTCCTATATTGGATGTATTCTCAAAACGTCTATAAAGGCTTGCTGCCAGCAGCAAGAAAGTAATAACTATAAATGTTGCTCAGTGGGAAGACTTAGTGATAGAGCCCCTCTGTTTGAAATTTTATCGAAGCCTTGTCAACACAGTGCTAACTTTCATGTTTTTGCATTTTTATTTTTATTATTACTTCTATTATTCTTGGCAGGTGCATGGGTCGGCAGGTGAACTCAGGATCTCCCTCTTGGCACGTCTCTCTGTCTTTTCAAGTCACTCAATGTAAACCTGCATTTTCCTGGCCCTGAACTTTACTGAAATCCATTTTAAATGTACCATTCCTGATGGACCCTATTGCAGACTCTGAGGACCTGTAGGATCCTCTTAAAGAAAGCTTAAGCATCAGAGTGAACAATGTAATTGTATTCTTTAAATAATTACAAAACTGTTTCTGCAATTTCCTTTAATTGCCAGCTAGGGTTGAATTCTTTAATTAAAAAACGAAACAAAAAAATAAATAAAACAAACCATGTTCTAGGCTGCTTGAGGCAAAACGTTATGTGCTTTTTCTTCTCCTTGAGGTATTGGCCACCTGTGCCTGGTCTCAGAAGCACAAGATGTCAAGATCTCATGCACCTGAAAGAAACAGAGATTACTATGTGTTTGTACCATCACATGTGGGAGCTGACACAGCTTCTCCATCTTGTGGGATAGCCTTTTGGCAGAAGAGCTCCTGAGGAATCTCCTGAACTTGCCTCTGAGGGAGAGAGGTAGCTGACCTGAGGTGCTGCAAAAAAAGAGGCTGAAAACAGATGGAGGTGAACAAATTACTTGATTTTTTTTCTTTCTTTCTTTTTTTTTCCCCAGGAGCTTAAAATGAACATTAGACTTTTCCCCTCCTCCTATTTCTTCATTTTAATTTATTTTTTATAACCATGCTCAACAGAAGGTTTTGAATATGTTTTTACAGTTACTTTATGCATTTCAAAATAACATTTATTAGCTCAATACCCCTAATTATGCATGACGAGTGAGTCACATGTACAGCATGCTCCCACATTTTCAGCACTTGAATTTGTATACGTACTTACCTAATTTGGCAATAGTGGCATGGCTAGGTGTTAAATGAAATTAATCCTGCTAAGAATAACTCTCAGAGACAGACCTTTAGCACAACAAGGATTTTAAAAGTCTGGTCCTTTTAGTTTTTCCCTGTTTTCTATTGTGGGGATCATTACTTCAAACAGAAGACAAACACGAGTGTGTAGATAGATTAGATGAGCCTTTCACTTCAGCCAGTGAAATTTGCTGCTGCTAATGAATGAATTTATACAACAATGACGGTGCAGTTCCTTTGGGTCACCTTGAGCACAAGGCAGCAGGGGGAGAGGAAAGAGCTTCAGAGGGGGACTACATTAGCATTTCAGTTTGGATCAGCAGGGCACTTCTGAAGCAAATCTCTCAATTTTCTGCCTTGCTGTGCTTTGGTTTGCCCCAGGGAAGCAGTCCCAGGACATGCAAGCATATTTCTTGTTTTCACTGGTGTAGAGATGGTCTCCATGTACTCAGGCCAGATGACAACACTGATGGTTGTCCAAATGAACCCTCCCATAAACACATAGTGTGCTTCTTCTCAGTGCCATCTGTTTGCTCCACAGGTCTTTGTGGCTCACTGCAAGCTGCAGCAGAGCTGTTCAGTCAGTATGACTTTTTGTTTGGGTGACAGAGGACTATGACAAATGTGTTGGAGCACTTGTACCCGAGTTTGATTATGGTCAGTAAATCTAGGCGATCCCTGTTACTTGAAGGTCACGTCAGCTCTCGAACATGTACCAGGCAGAGATACTGTCAGCCCATAGAGGTTGGCTCTCTGGTGTTTCTCTGTGATAATGGGTACACTTATACACCCAAAGAACTCACCAAGGGAAAATGCAGGTGAAAAAATAGCCCCAGTTTTAGTTTGGAAAGCAGTGTTTGGAAAGCTGTTGTTTCAATGTTAGGCTTAGCTCCTGTGGCAGTTTTGTCTTCCGCATCCAGAAGCCTCCCACCACAGCTCAGACATTTCTGTAGCACATGCCTGTATGGCTGGCCAGAAATGAAGGGAAAGGCACCGTCGAGTTGCACTTGGATCATGACCCCAGTGCTGGAGTGAGTGTGGCCGTAGCTGGGCTGGCCCTGGAGGCCCTGTGTTTTGGTCTTACACACCGTGGGCATAGGCTTCTGGCTGCCTGGCTGGTTAAAAGGAGTGGCACTTTTCTGGCACCAGGAAACTTGCTGTTTCTTTGGCTATATATTTTTTCCTTTCACTATGAAGTCTCATTGTACTCATATGTGATAGTAAGCACAATACAAGTACATGCACACAGATGGATAAAGCCCTCCTCGACTGAATTATAGTAAGAACTGAAAAAAAGATTTGTTAAATTCTTAATCATTTTGCATAACAGAAAGGGAACCCCTATGTTTTCCAGAAAGATCTGATCTGTTATCTTTGGAAAGCAAGGAACTTTATGCAGTTCTTTAAATCTTCAATAAATAGAAAAATATATGGTTTCAGCAGTTATTATTGTTGTTGTTGTTGTCATTATCATTATTTTTATAATTATTATTTTCATCCTTGGAGGTACCTGGTTTTCTTTTTAGATATTTGAAGCATCTCACTTTGTGTGTGCACTGAAAAAGGTATGCAGTCAGACTGGGCAAAAAGACAAACTTCAAAATCACAAAATGCACTTGAGGCATACATTTGTGAAGGACAAAGCTTAACATTACTGCTTGGACAATGGGCAGGTTGGGTTATATGGAGGGCTGCTTTAAGCAGTCACCCAGGTGATCAGCCAAAATCATTTGCCTTATACATGTTATTCTTTCATTAAAAGGTCAAATAAAATTGTGCTGGAAACCTAGTGGGTACTTTAAATGGCTAGTTACTCAGAATGGCCTTTTGGGGGTGGCACTAAAGAGAGTCTCAAGTGCAGGTTTTGTTGTATTTTGTCCCGTAATCATTTTCAGGGGAAAAGAAATAACCAGAAACCAAATGCTGTTTTCTTAATGATGTTACCACACTGAGGTCTTCCTGTTGTTTGCACTCCTTCTAGAGGATGGACATATCTCCTCAGTAAAAATACATAAATGTGAGTCTGTGACCCTAAGTGTGATCCTTTGCTATTGCTAACAATCCCATCATGCAGTGTCTTTCAGAAGTGGTTCAAGATCCTTTCTTTTTTTTTTTTGAAAAAGTAGGTTTCCTGCCATTTATCTTTCCTACTGGAGGGTTTTGCTCCCTGCTTGGATTCTATTAATCATTCCTGGTTATTCAGCTTAAATTCATCCCTGATGAATTTTAAAATCACTTATTAATCATTGTGAACATTGTCCTAGAGGCTGTGCTCACCTGGAATATATATCCATGGGGTATTTAGAGAGAGCAATTATATTCTCACTCAGCCTTCATTTTGCACGACTAAATAAGACATTCTTTTCTCAGTCTAGAGAGCTCCCCCTTCCTCATATAAAATCAACAGCTTCATCTATACTTCAGTTGAGCTTTCTCAAATGCCAGTGACCGGAGTTGGATGAACTATGTTAGCTGAGATTTTATTTGTGCCCTGTACGATGTCATTAATATCTGGAGAATACACATCCTGATACATCATTGAACTGTGTTTGCTTTTCTCCTGACTCCACAGTCTTAGTGGCTTGTGGGCATTTGGTCAGGAGATTAGAAAGCCTGGGTTCTTCTATTCAGACATTCTGAGCTAATGAGAATTGATTAAAATTGTTCAAGCATATTGCAAGCTGTTGTTATATTAATTCATGCAGCACATTAAAATAAACAGGATATGAAATCCCCTGAATGTTTTATTTTCACTTGGGTTTTCAGCCTGTTCCAGTGGATGGCACAAGAAGCACAAAACAGGTGAGTTTTCTCCCAGCATATTCTAGCATTGTTAGTAATTATTGTAGTTCATAGTTAAAAGTAATAAAAGACTCATAAGGGTAAGGAAGTGCATTTCTGAAATGGAGCAGGGGTCCCTCTGACTTGACAGTGCTCAGCCTTTTTGTGAGCTGTTTGGTATCACACATCTGTGGATGCTTCAATATTGTTTTATTTTCAGCAGTGTCTACAGGAACAGACTTGGAAGGATCATGCTCTGAGCTCACCATCCTGAGAGCACTATGGCCAAGGCCAGGCTTGTCGGGCATTTCGGTGAGGGCTGCAGATCTAACCTGGTGTGTATCTACTGGGTTACCACACTGTATGTGCTGTGGACTCTGCACTGCAGCACGTTCGGGCAGAAGTGTGCGTGTATGCACAGCATTTGGCTCTCTCAGCTGTGTTGAAATGATCTTTATTAAATTCAACTCCAAATTCAAAGCTAGGTCTGAAAAAAAGAAAAAAGAAAAACAAAAAATATCTCATATCTTTTCTGAAAAAAGAAAACAAAAAATATCTCATATAAATGTTGCAGCTAAGGTGTTGCCCTGGAGAACACCACCCCCCAGTGTTTTGTGTGAGGGTAGCTTGAGTGTTGTGTGAAAGCTTTTGATGAACATACAGATACTCCATCCACTAAGACATCCACAGGATTGCTGTGCCACTGAAGACTTGAAAGGAACAGCTTGCATTTTGTTCTTAGAAATACAGGCAAAACTGGACCTTGCTGTGACAGGAGGATGGATTTTGTGGTGAGAAATCACTGGGGATTTGAAGACATCGTGTAGGGTTGGGAACATCAGTGGCTATTTCAGGTCAGTGGTAAGAGAGGCAGAAAACATTGCTGCAGGTTTCAGGAGGCCTAGAGGGAATCAGCTGTGTCCGAGGGGGCTGTAGGTGGGAGAGGCCCCTGTGCTACTCCACACTTGCCACCCTGTGGACTCCAAACTCTCCTGTGAAGCAGAAAGGCTACAGATGTAGGACAGATACAAAGCAGAAGTTACCTGTTGGGGCCATGGCCAGTGCTGTGACCAGCAGTCTGCTGGGCCATTGGAGGCCTACTTCGTCTACCATTAGAATGGACTTTGGATGCTAAGGGCAATCATATGTGACAGAGTCAAAGAAGGAAGATGTGAGAACACAGCAGAAAAGGAAGATTTATTGGTTGGAAGGAGGTTGAGTAACAAATTCTCCAGTGTGGCATTTTCCCATCTGAGCAAACCAACTGGCCGAAGTTAACATGTCTCTTTGTGTTCCATTACAAAGGAACTGTGATGGGATCTGAGCAGCTTCTTACAGAAACCTGCTGGATTGTGGCAAGCGGTGGTCTGAAATGCCCGAGTCCCTGGGCCACTGGTGCTTAGTGCCCTGGTGGGAGCTAAGGGCCAGGAACAGTTACATGCACTGAGCTTTTCTGGTCTTCTGCGCCTCACCGGGGAGGCCTCTGTGAGCCTGAACACGTATGACTTCTCAGATCCAAAATGCTGGTTTCAGGAGTATGTGTGCATTTGTGTGTAAGTCCCAGGTGGGCTGGCAAGAAGCATGGAGCAGGAATGATTGGCTCCAGAGCCTGGGCACCCGGGGCTTGCGGGCTGTAAGGAACTCACTATGAAGGCACAGTAGCACGGGGCACTGGCTGTGGTGGTTTTTCATATTATACAGGGCCACAAGGCCAACTGATGCAGGATTCTATTAGATTTGAGAGGCTGCTGGAAATAGGAAGGAAACAAAAGAAGAAAACATGAGGAGGAAAGAACTGGTGATGAAATGGCAGTTAAAAGCCCTTGGAAATACAGAGGAGATTTGAATCTAGAAAAGATTCAGTCATTGGTCTTTTCTATACCTAAGTCTTAACACAAGCCAAATAGGAGGTGGTTTTATTTCTGGCTGTTGCTGATTTTGAAGCACAGGGAATTTAGTATTATCCAGCTAAGTGACGGAGAGGAGTGTACATGTGAAACTACATTATGGAAATATGTAGAATCATCTGGTTCACATAAAAAAATAAGTACAGAAAAATGAGAAGAGAGAAAGAAGGTGGAATTAGAAGCTTTGAATCTGCAACCTTAGATTAGTCACAATCATGCAGCTCTTGGAGGCTGAGGTGCTGATAAGAGATCAGAATCTGATTGAGAGCCCAGGCAAATCCCCAAAGAAAGACCACTTTGAGATTTAAAGTTTAATCTTGAAAAGCAGCGAGAATTTTCCAGCACAGCAGGTTACTTAGTCTGGTCCAGAGGGGCCCTGTGGGCTGTATGCTGGCAATGCCATGGGTGGTATAACACCTGCAATGCAGCTGTGAGTTGGGGTGGCTCATGGGACCTGTGGGTGGCTTGGTGGGACAGTGACTGGTGGCAGGGAGCCATGGCTGTTGGGTGTGATGGGGGCCACGTGCCCACTGTTTACCACCATGGGCTGTGCCATAAGCAGTGGCTCTCTTCCCCTGGCTGGCAGGGGCTAAGCTTCCTCCGCTCTTCTCTCCCCGGGGAAGCCCTGACCCGGGAGGTGGGTGAGGTCGAGGGGCACAAGCCGGTCTCCCTCCCAGAGGGTTGCATGCAGCTGAGAGAGGTTAACAAGCTGGCAGGAGAGGCTGGGGAAATTAGGAGGCTAGGGCTGATTCAGCAAGTGGCCCTGTCCCACAGAACTGACATTTTATTTTTTCCTAGAAAAAGCCCTAAAGACCATGGCCTGGACCTAAATCTCTGGTCGAGAGACTGAGCATTCAGGTGATGTTGCAGGAAGATGAGCAGTGCTAGCTGGGATCTTGCCTCGCCTCGCCTCGCCTCCCCTCCCCTCCCCTCGCCTCCCCTCCCCTCGCCTCCCCTCCCCTCGCCTCCCCTCGCCTCCCCTCGCCTCGCCTCGCCTCGCCTCGCCTCCCCTCGCCTCCCCTCCCCTCCCCTCCCCTCCCCTCCCCTCCCCTCCCCTCCCCTCCCCTCCCCTCTCCTCTCCTCTCCTCTCCTCTCCTCTCCTCTCCTCTCCTCTCCTCTCCTCTCCTCTCCTCTCCTCTCCTCTCCTCTCCTCTCCTCTCCTCTCCTCTCCTCTCCTCTCCTCTCCTCTCCTCTCCTCTCCTCTCCTCTCCTCTCCTCTCCTCTCCTCTCCTCTCCTCTCCTCTCCTCTCCTCTCCTCTCCTCTCCTCTCCTCTCCTCTCCTCTCCTCTTCTCATTTTACTTCACATCCTTCAGTTCTCAGCACAGATTATTCACACGAGCAGAACAGCACGTCATATGCCCTGAGTTGGGTGGTCACATTAGCACTGCTTTGGTGACTGCACTTCACAGAGTTATAAGGGAAAGAGAGGTGAAGTTGCTGTTGGCTCTGCTTTGCCTGTCTCAGCTTTGAATTCTGACTTTGTGCTGCTGAGCTGCTTTTATTCCCACAACAGCAGGAGAGATGTACAAAGAGAAAAGTGCTCTGGATGACACAGAGTGGGGCAGGGGTGTCACTTTGTGGCTTGTGAAAACTATCCAGGCAAAGCAGGTTGCATAACTATGCAGTACCCTTCAGAAGGGTACAAAGGTGCATTTTTACCCCTGCTATTCAGTAGGTGACCCAGCTTGTGATAGTTTTCAATATAATATGGCAACTTACTTTTACACAAGCAGATGGAAGGAATCAGTAACTTGGTTACAATAGTCTGTAACAAAAGGCAATATCACCCAAAAAGACACAGTGACATCTGTTTTTCAGATAGCGATAAGGGTCAATTCAGCCATTAAATTGTTTGTCTTGTCACACTTGGGAAGCACTACACCTGAGGATCAAAAGGGCACCATGGCAGTGCAGCTCTTTCCTGTGGTTTGTGAAAACTAGTCACTTTGAACTTTTTCATACATATTTTTGTAGGTGTAAGTGGTCCATTAAATTAGCTCAGGAGCATACTAAAATAGAATTAGCAGCAATTCAGCACACGGAACAAGAGAATAAGGTGCAGCACAAGCTGTCTGGTAGCTGTCACATTTGTGATAGGTATGGGAGCCAGACCAGGTTGCTTCCGGGTTTCCCAAACAGCATCTTAAAGTTAGGGTCTTTGGTGCAAAAACATATCCTTCATAGGCTCTTGGAGATTGCATTAAACATGGATATACTTCCAAAAGTTTCTATTCTGAAGTCTTCCATAACTTCTTTATTGCTGTATTGGAGTATTATGCTGATAGAGAGCATTGGCTCAGTAGCAATCTACATGTACAAATTATAACAAGGACTGTGGAAAATACATTTTAGGGCAGAATTGTCTAAAATAGACCACAGGTGACCTGTCACCAGGCATTAGTGTACCTAAGGATATCTTGTACTCTGAACACCAAGGAGAGACTTATCTGGACTTCCCAGGTGGGCTGTGACAAACGTGACCATTCTTGCCTGAGGCAAGAACCGAAGATTTCTAGGTAATCTGCTCCACACCATATTCTCAGAAATGTGGATGAAACTGCATCGGTAATGCAAGGAAATTACCTCTGAAACGAGTTCAGGGGGGTGAGACCAAAATAAAGTCTCACCATTGCACAGCCGAGGTGAAATTCAGAGTGGGAAAGAATTTGCAAAACTACATGCTAGAGGAAAGAAAGATATATACAGGAGTGTGAGCTGCAGTGATCTTTGCCCACCTGAGGCTGCATGGGGCACCAGTGAACAGTGCAGAGCAGGGCTGTGCCCGGCATTTCCTTCACCTGCTTTCCTCTAATTTCACTCCTTCCCTTGGCCTTGCAGGTCTAGTATGTGGAGGGATCCATTCACTGACTGAGCTCATGGTAACACTTTTATTTCTAACTAAATTAGTTCGAGATGAATCTAGTTCCAAATGCATTCATCCCTGGATAAAACCCCCTCCCTCTTCATTCCCAAAGTTTCTCACTGCTCTGCAGCTCCTTCCCTCTGTGACAAGCAAAGCATTAAATATAAATCTTTGCTATGACATCTATTTTTAAAGTAAGCGAAATGGCACTGAAGGGAATAAAAAGCAAAACTCAACAGCATTTCTTGTCTTTTGATTAAGCTCCCCCATCTGTGAACAAGCAAATGGCATCAGCATCAGCTTCCCTTTGTGTGTGCATGAGAGGCGGCACGTTTGTCTGCAAGCGCTGATTGCAGCTCCGGCTGGGGCTCTCCTGCTGGGAGCCGCTTGGTCACCACCAGCATGTCCCTGGGTGCACTGGTATGCTGTTTTTCAGGCACAGAATTCCCAGGGATGCTTGTCTTTCTGCTGGGTGCTGCATTACGTAGCTTTCCTTCCCTCTGCGGTGCTGGCAGCGTACACATTCACACCGTGTGGAGCCAGGGGAGGCTGCGGGGCCAGCAGCTGCCTGTGCCTGACCTCCACCCTCCCTTGTCCCTGTGCTGCATGGCCAGCCCCAGCAGAGAGCAGTGGGCCTGGGGGAGCTCAGCTTAGCCCTTTCCAAGGTGTTGGGGAAACACATGTCCTGACCCCTAATTCCTTATTGTCATTTCCCTTCTGTCAGGGAGCATCATTTTATGTATTGTCATGTTCATCTTTGGTGTCTCAATGCCTGTTCTTGGCCCATGCTTTCTGTTAGAGATCAGCTCCAGAAAGTCCAATCCATCTGTAACTTCCCTTGTCTTTGTCAGGACCTGTAGAACTGCACTGTCCTAGTGCAGTTAGATGGTGGATGCTACCAGGAATAGGAGGAACGGGGATAGGTGTTCAGCTAACAGGAACAGAAGAGATGAGTCTCCACCACTCTCATTCTCGGCTCACTATTGATACCCAGCCTTTGGCCAGGGTGGAGATGAAATAAACAGGAAAGCAACCAACTCCATTGCAAGCAAAAGAGGGTCTGTAGCTTGATATTAAACACATATCAGGAATCTACCAGAATTAACAAAATGTTAATATAGTGACTCCCCAATTTGTTGTTGGCCCAAGTGATGTTCGTGTGGGTTAAAGAAAGCAATACTGATGAAAGGATTGCAATAAATAGAAATGAGCCATCAGGAGAAGGAATGTGGATAGGATTTTAACATTAATTGTATGTCTGGTTTTGAAAATGGAGCAGTGATTTTTTGCTTTAAAGTTTTTCCACTGAGTGACAGAGGAAGGTAATACATATGAACGTGTTAAAAACAAGGCCAAAACTTCTTGGTGTTCCAACTCTGCTGGTAGCTGTGCAGGTAGCAGCAACACAGGAGATGTGAATAATTGATCTTACCGTCTGTCCCCTAGGGCCAGTCATTTCCATCAGTCAGCAGGTGAGCGTGTACTTACTGCCTCCAGTTCAGTCCAGCTCAGAGTAGGTGACATTGGTACCCAAGAGGACTTGTTATGCACCAAGTCTCTTAATTACAAACATCCATGCAAGGCATTTCTCTTGCAAGGCTCATCTAAATCCTGCGTGCCTGTGCAGATTCAGCTTTATTCCTATGGCGATTTTTTCCATTCATTCTGCTTCTACAAAAAGCCTGTGTAAAACCATGCCTCTCCAGGTGGCATGGGCTCTGTAGCTACCAGTTATTACACATTACATATTACAATTATTCCTACTCCATTCAGTGCTAAGCTCTCTTCATTCCAGAAGTGATAAACCAGAGACTTGGTACCTGTGAATATTGAGATCTGGAAGACCCTAGAGTGCCAGAACTGCTAAATGGCTGGCTGATAAGTAAAGCACTCCCAGCACCGCAGGTACTGGGATTTCCAGCTACAGAGCACATTGTGAAAAAAAAACATTGTGTCATTCTGAAGGCTGGAAAAAAGCAGAAAAGTGCATAGTAACTCCATGACTCCGTATGGTCCCTCATGGCTTCATGACAATTGATAATCAGTTGAGTGATAAATTTAAATAGAAATTGCCCTGCTTATATAATTTTTTTAACTATTATTTTTATTTATTTATTTTTTTTTGGTGAGAGACCATCTTGGATTTTCAGATAAATCATCAGATCCGGTGCATTAGATGTTCTATGTAGGAAAACATCTAAGCATGTGTTTTAAACAAGGACTATTTTCTCTTAAAATTATTATTATTATATCCCCTAAAGCCAGTAGGTGTCATGTTTAGCTACTGTAATTCAAGCCTCAAACCACGGGTGAAATGGGGAGGATGTCGGACTGGTACTCTTCTTCAGCCTGTGAATTTATGGCAGGGTCACTGATTCAAGGCAGGTGGTTTCTGGCAACTAAGAAATGTCTGGGTAGAAATGCTTATCCCGTGGCTCTGATAAATGCTTCCAGAGGGGGATTTATCTCGAAGTAGAGAAACTGTTGTAGCCAGCTGCTGGGTGGTGGCTTGGGTGCAGGAAGAGGAAGCCAAGCAGTGCTGGGCAGAAGCAGGGAGCACGCAGCTGGTGGTGCGGGGTAGGTAGGTGGGGTGCTGGGAAAGGTAGCTATTTTGGGACCTTATTTACTGAGAAGGTGGCTGACACCTTAGGGTTGGGGTGCCATGGAGCAATAAGGGCCAAACTTATCTCTGTTGTATAGCAAATTGGCTTGCAGGGCTGTCACCTAGCCAGTGAGGCCCAGCGTGCAGTTCCATCTCTGCCTCATGGGGTTTGAAACCACGTCTTCAGCTGTGTGCCAGAAGCATCAACAGTTCAGTGGCTGGAAAAAATAGGAGATGTATTCTGAATCTCAGAGGAGCAATTGAGCTATCTCCTGTTGACACAGCTTTCCTGTAAATAATGCCCTGGGGGGCCTCAGTTTTCTACTTTGTTTGTTTTGTTTTGTTTTGTTTTCAGGCTGATATGGAGACAAGATTATGTAAAATTACAGCAGTAACATAAACAACAGTATTTTGAGAAATTAAATTTACTGTCCAACCAAACTATGGATCTCCACAGGACCATAGGGGTTGGGTTTGAAATTATCTTTGAAAGAAAACATAAATCTGCAGAGGATAAATATTCTCATGTATTGGTAATTAGGCTTTGCTTGCTAGTAGAAAAGGGCGTATTACAATCCCTACTTTCTCTGCATTGCCACTGGCCTGCAAAGGGGGTGCTGTCATGTGCCATGATTATGATTGCACAGGTCTCTGCTCCCTGTGCTACAGCCCCTTTCGGTCAGAGCTGCCTTTATCACTGGTAAACACTGTGCTCTGTAGAAAGTGTGATCAGATGCGCTGTTAAATGAGTTTAATTACAAGTAAAGAAATTTGCTGTTTAATTCCACGCTCTTCTAATTTGCCATGTCCTTTGATCTTCTGGATCGCTGATCAGAGTGTCACGTCCCTTTCGTTCCTTGGCTAAATCCATCTTGCACATAGATCTGACAAAACATTTGGTTCCCAAATGCATTCCTGATTGCAGCTGGCCAGGAATTTCCTGACAAAGCTTATCTTTGTTGAAAAATGCCAATTTGTAAAATCTAAATGCTTTACAGATGCATCTCTTCTTTGATGCATTTTCATTTTTCACAGGAGTGTTTCTGCTTTTGGGCTTAGCTCCAGGTTGAATTGCCATGAGTCTGTAAATCCAGCAAAGTCTGTCTTGAGAAGGGGACTCAGGGGGATGTTATACTCCTTATTCTCTAGAAGTGGCCTCCCTGCCTGGCGAGGATGAAGTAGCAGCAGCCTGATGAGTCCTGTGGAGCCAAAACTAGCTGGGGTGATGCCCAGCTTTTAAGTTTTGGACCAGAATGTTTCAGGGTTGTGAATACATTGCCACTTTTCAAAATCTGAAAATTTCTTATTCCAGTTAAATCACACACCTTGGTGGAAAGTGGAAGAACACCTATGTTCAGATCAGGGGTATGCTTGAGAACTTTTCCCAGTTCTTCAGAATCTGGAAATGTAGCCTTTAAAAATTAAATCCGTCTCCCAGGCTGAAGGTAGGAATGAATCAGTGTGTATTTTTGCTATGGAGAACAAGAAAACAATGTAATTTTTTTTTTTTTTTTTTTTTTGCACTTTGTGTGGGGGGGGCATAATACAGACCCTTAGACATTGATTTACCCGAAGTCAGGCAAAATATAGCAAGCTTATTTAGACAGTGGTAATGCACAGCACGAGCAATGGCCTTCAGCTATGTTCAGGAGGGTCTGAAAAGGACAGCAAGTTCAATCTCTGCATCCATTAAATCTTTAACCTTTCCTGCTATTCTTCACTGAAGCTGATGGAAGAGGAAGCGGGAATATTTTAATAGATTTGAAATGCTCTCTTCATGAATTATTTTTCCCCGAGCGGGCGAAAATGCAGCACCGTGTGGACACATTATGTTCTCATGGTCTGCCTCATTTGAAGAAACATTCATACCAAGCACAGTCGCAAATCTTTAAATGGCTTCTTTATTATTTTTCTTTTGTTATTGTGCCTCTGCGGGGTCTACATAGAAGAAAATCAGTAGATCAGCAGAATGCTGCTGCTATTGCAGAGCCTTTGTGTAGATCTGTATGGCAGTATAAATATGAACAATATTTTGCTGAATCCCATCCCTCATTATTTTGGGGCCATTTCCTCAGCAGGCTGTCACACAATACTAAGGACAAGTTGGGTTCACAACTACTTGAATGAAGCAGAGAATAAAAGACTATATACCTCTTTGTGGAAAGAAAACCTGCCTAGGCCCAAATAGGAGGAAATCACCACAAATGCACCTTGTATATCTACTCATCCTCATCGAAACAGACCTATTCATTGCTGCACAATATGCTTGCCAGGCCTCAGGTTGTCTCTCAGCCCATTTTTTTAAAAATCAGCCCACCACAATGGGCACACCAGGGACAGATTTTGTTGACTCACGTCTTTAAAGCTATCTTATAAATATGCAGTAAGTATATCTGTGAGATTTCAGAGCTCTACAGTCCCTGTTTGAGAGCTCGGTTGATTCTTGGCTGTGTCTCCACCTGATGCCTGATAGAATCACAGAAGGACATTAAAACAATGACAGAATCTGTTTACATTAGGAAGGTCCATTATTTGAATCTCTCTTTGGACAGGGGAGCTATCCTAAATGTAGGGGCAATTTTAGATCCTAGAAATTTAACAGTTCAAAGGGAGGTTACTTTCTTGGTGGAAAGATTTCAAGAAAGCCCCAGAACCAGCTGAACAGATACTTCAGAGGTACAAACAACTGATCCCGGAGCAACAGGCAACTGACTCCAAATTGGCGACCTCTTTTCTTAATATTTCTCCTCATGTAGCATTAGGTAGGACATCTACACAGCAGCAATTTGGACCCCGGAGTGGGGCAGGCAAACTTCAATAATGTGATGATAGCACTGTCGTGGCTGGGGATCCAAATGGTGCTTTAATTTTTAATCTTCAAAATGATGACCCTGGAAACAGTAATTTAATCAGAGCCTGCAAACAGATTGATTTTTTAAATACTGTTTTCTTTTTTTCTTTTTCTTTTTCTTTTTCTTTTTCTTTTTCTTTTTCTTTTTCTTTTTCTTTTTCTTTTTCTTTTTCTTTTTCTTTTTCTTTTTCTTTTTCTTTTTCTTTTTCTTTTTCTTTTTCTTTTTCTTTTTCTTTTTCTTTTTCTTTTTCTTTTTCTTTTTCTTTTTCTTTTTCTTTTTCTTTTTCTTTTTCTTTTTCTTTTTCTTTTTCTTTTTCTTTTTCTTTTTCTTTCTCTTTTTCTCTTTTTCTCTTTTTCTCTTTTTCTCTTTTTCTGTTTCTCTTTTTCCCCTAAATTATCTTTGAGGATAATGCATGCAAATAATTTTTAAAAACTTCTTCAATGGGACAAGTTTTTTTTTTTTTTGGTCTTGAAAAAAAACACATTAATTTATGAAAATTAAAAAAAAATCTTATTGACTCTCCTTTTTCTATTTCTGAAATACTAAACACTGTTGCTCACTGGGAAAAAAAAATGATCATGTAGTATCTTCTCAAAGGTATAGTGTGACCGTCCTGGAATGTGAATGGTCAGAATGCTTATCCTGTATCTATTTTTTGCTGATTTAGTTTGTGTATGAACTAGATACACTCTACCTCTAGTTGTGTCACCCTTATTTGATATATATTCATTTTCTGTCACCTGCACATAGGTAATTAAGGGTTTACTATTTCTCAAGCTATAAGGACTACGAAATCAGCAATGTTAATGAATTTCTTTCTGGAAAATATCTTCATATGAATGGGTCTATGATGCTTCCCCAGTAGGCAGAATAATTGCTACCATGCAACTAAACATACTCTTAGACAACAGGTTTCATATAAAAAAAATGAGAAAAAACACACACACATGCATGCACATACATGCACACATGCATCCTCTTGCCCCACATACCTTTGATGCCATATTTTACAGTTGAGTGTGCTTTCCAGTGATTCACAGACATGGCCTTCACTGCTATAACTGAAGTTACACATGGTTAGTAAACACATTGCCCATATTTTAAGAAGAGATGCTCAGTCAATCTCCCTATCCAAACCATAGCCTTTCTCTCACCCACAAAGGAGCAGGCAGAATGCCAGGAATAAAGGAATGGTCAGCCCCCGCCCCCCAACTATCCCAGGAGCTGGAGACCCATGGATGGGTTGACAGTGGGGTAGGGGGTGGGTTCAGCCACCCAAATCCCTTGAATTCAAGAATTTCTACACAGATATGAGCTGGGAGGCCTGTGTGTTTGCCAGCTCCCTTCCAAGAGCCATGTGGGCACAACACTGCAGCTGGGCTTACACACTTGCATGACCGCATCACCGATGCCATCACCATCTCCATTTCTTCACTGAGAGGTGGCTTGGGTCCAGCCAGCACAGGGAGCGGGCTTGGTGAGCTGCATTTGCCCTTACCAGCCTCTGTAAAGGTGCTGCAAGCTGTCACTGCTCTGCAGGAACTGGGAGCAGCAGAATGACCAAGAAAATGCTGTATTTACACACAGGCAGGAGGTGTGCTGCTCCTTTAGGAAGGCTTACAAAGTAGCACGAAGATGCTGTTTTTGGGCTTCTTTTGTCTTTCTCTTTGTGCTGAGCAGCAATCCTGAGAACAGGGTATACTTCAAATGCAGTTAATTAAAGACTGCTTTGTTTTTAATTCCTTGTGGAATTGTCCATGATTGCAAGGAGTTTGAAGAAAAGCAATAGACAGCATTTTCCCTCAGTGCTGTTACTGGTTTAAGCATTGTGTACTCCTCTGGTAGCCAGTAACACAAGAAAGGAGGAAGCCATGCAATTGTTGCTAGAGGTGTTTTAAAATTAAACTTTTCCTGTTGAAATGTGATGAAAGCAAATTGCTGGGGCAGAATTGCACCAAAAATAAAAAGCTGAAAAGTGATAACACTTTGGATTTCTGTAACATCACCAACAAGAAAAGCCTTCTGGCCAGCAAGCAAATAAATGTAACACTCCCTCATTCCTCTGATTTTTGGCAGCCCACCAGAACCTCTTTCTTTTCTGTTTAGAGAATGGTTTTTCATTCCTGATATATTTTAAATTTAAAATGAAAGATTTTTTTTTTCCCCAAAAAAGTTCTGTTTTGTCAAAAAGCTATTTTCTGTGGAATACCATTACAGCAGAACAGTTTCAACAAGCTCTTGTTGCTTCTGAACTCAGGCTTCCTATGTAGTAACACATTGTGCTGTTGGCACGCTCTTCTAACTAACAGCCTATAGCATATTTAGTGTCATCTGTTCCTATTTCCTTTGCTAAGACATGGGCATCGTGCCTTATACCTTTGTATCCTTGGATTGTTGATATTTTTATTGTTTTTAAAAAGAAAACTCCACTACCAGTTTACACATTCATTAACAAATTTTGTTCTTGAGTAAATCCTACTCTGGTTCTGAAGTAATAATGCAATAAAAGCACTATGGGTGTTGCTGAGCCGGTTGGCGTCTGTTCTGAGGTGCCGAGCATTTTCACTGAAGGTCACAGGATGAGGGTGCTAAATACTTGGCTCCTTGGGTCCATACTGCATATGACTGTGACTATTTGTTTGCATAGTCCTGGATTAAAAACAACAACAACACTGACAAAACAAACATTATTATTCCTTGATGTAGAAAGAGAGATACCGAAGTGCAAGCCAAATTTGCTAGCACAGAAGTGCCAGGATAGAATTTATTACATTTTCTTTTGGGAAAGGTCAGCAGGAAAATAACATTTCTAAACAGAAGCAGGTATGGCTGGAATAATTATTTATTATAGGGTTGTTTCAGAATTACTCTGCCTCCTCTGTGTTCTTTTGGGCTGGTGACATTTGCACTCCACTGTCCCTGGGATTGTGTCTGCAGACAAATCTAAAGGACTAAACCTAAATGTCATGAGGTGTGGGATTTGTCTCATCAAATACAGATATTTAAATGACACATACATGGTGTTTACCCATCACCATCAGCACCCTTTTCAGGCAGCAAAGAGAAGCAAGCACTTCTATGGTGTGAGTCAAGCAGCTATTTTGTGTGGTCAGAGGAACATTGTCCTGAAAGGACTGCAGAGGCAGGGCAACCTGGTCAGAGATGGATGTCTGTGCTGTAGCTTTCTCAGGCTCCATGAGGTGAGTCGCAATGGGAGAGTTTTTGCCTGAACCTTGCTTAGAAGATAAGAAACCTTCTTGCCTTGCTGCATATGCATCTCTCCCTGCCAGTTCTGTCCATGGACATGGACCATTGCTAGTCCAGGTTCGTGATAAAAGCAAGATAGCTGAGAACATTTAAAAATGATTTCCTGGAGCAACACTCAGTTTTTAAGCCTATATGGTCTGTAGCCCTACTTATAAGGATTCTGTAATCTTACTTCCAGTGAACAGTCTACCTTATAAATAGTTAAAGTTGGTAAGGGAGATTGAGTGTGATTATTGGTCTTTTGATTGGTAGGAGCAAGGCAGCTGTCTGGTTATAGGATGTCATTTTAAGAAAAGAAAATCCTTGTCTCAAAGAGCTTACAGTGACAGTTCAACCTGGATAATGTTCCTGGGTCACTCATTGGTTGCTTATGCTATATATAAAAATGAAAGTAAAATTGGGTAAAATTCATTTGTATCATAACTCCAGAAATGTTATTTCAGTATTGATTTCATATCCATGCATTCACTGAAGTTCTGAGTGGCATCAATGTTACATCAGTGACAAACTCAGCAAATTTTTTTGCCAAGGGTCATTTCTCCTTAATGTTCCTGAGTAGGTGTATAACACTAGGAGAATACCTGAGAAGTCTGCTCTGTACAGGTGATGTACAAGATTTAGTTAGAAAAAAAATGGTTTGATGCTCTGCAGATGCTGAGGACAAAGCAAGAATGGCACTTTAATGTACCCTTGGACTTGCCCTCTGGGGACCTTCTAATCTCTTCCTACTGTCTCTTTGAGTACAGTCCTCTAATACCTCATCTCACAGGCTGCAATGTGAAAACTTGTGCTGATGCTTTTAACCCCAGCTGGGATACATCAAGCTCAGACCACAGTGCTAAGTCTGTCTGACTTTCCCTGCCTGGCTGCCTGCTTATATACTTTTCTTGGACAACTCTCTTAAAAATGTGAAGCAGTGCGTATGATTCCCAACATGGCTGTTCGCTGCAGGTGGAAGAAGAAAAAAAGAGGAATGATATGCACTTCACTCAGGAGAGAGAAGCAGCAATAGGATTTAGATAACAAAGAATTTAGGATTTAGATAACAAAGCTTATGTGGCTTAACAAAGACTCTATGATGGCGAGGTACACATGATTATAATTGGAAGATACACTTAATTATACACTATATAAAAGATATTATACACTACTCAAAGACGCTAAATGAAAGACATTATTTGTTACATAAGGACTATAGAAGAAACTGGTTAGGTGACATTACATTAAGGAAACCCTCCCTTTGAGTCATGAGGTTCAGTGGTCCCCCCTGATTCCTAAACTCCTTGAACCGAAGAGGTAAGGAGCCTAGGTGCAGCTGAGTCCACTCCTAGTCCCAGACTTGGTCAACAGTTTATGTCTGAAGGATCATATGCATTATGTGAATGCTGCATGCTACTGAGCTAAGATTATGAAGTGTGATCACAAAGCACCATTACAGCATGTTAGCATGCTGTTACTTTCCCCATCTGCTCACCGTCTATCTGTAGCAATAAGGGTCCTCTCAATCTGCAGAAGTAATCCTGAGAGGTGTCCCTGCCCAAGGGGAGACCCTGCACGCTGTCCTTTCAGGCGAGCTCAAAGGGCTCTTGGGCTGCTCACTATTTATTGGGTAAGGTGATTGACTCATGGTCATATTTGCATACAGATGTTTATTCCAAATTTGGCCAGCACTACGGGAGGTGAGGGGTGCATTGCTCAGACTAACCCTTGGCTATTTGTCTTCTGTCTCCCCTTATTCCAGGATGAAGCCATCATGGCTGGACTCAGCCATCACAACTGCCAGTAACAGTTATCTGCCTAGGCCAGATGCTCTGCTTAAACTTGGGGAGAGAGGTGGGTAGGAGTACACCGTCACACTGTTACAGAAGGCTCTGCTTTCCTGTGGAAGTGTGGAAATGAACAATTTCTAAAACACTCAGAGCACCCCTTGTGGCTAAACCACAACACTGTTTTGAGCCTTTAGGGCTTATAACACAAAGTTTGCTCTCAACCCCTTTTGTTATTTATTTATTTATTTATTTTTTCCTGTCTTCCTTTGAACTCGCTCCACATTGTTGAATCATGTATGACTAAATGAAGCTTGGTATTACTGTCTGGCCTATGCCCTGTACAGCAGCAAAATCCCTTCTCTACTGTTTGATATCCTCCTTTTTTTTTGATTGTTGAGGACTGAACTAGCCCTTCACACTGCTCTGTCTGACATACATACAATCTCTAGATTCTTCATTCCCACCCAACAGGTGAGATATACATTCCCCCCCCCCCCCCCCCCCCCTCATATTTCAAGATAGGCAAAGTGTTCTTTCCAGATCCAGATCTAAGCAGTTGTATTGACAGCTCTATGGGATTAGTAATGAAATGTTGAAACTGAAAAATTTTGGAATAAGAAATTGTTCTTCATGTACAACTGTCCAAAAAACTTTCCCTACAATGATTTAATACTGTTGCAGATTTCTTTATTTATCTTTCAGTTATTCTCCTGTGCTAGTCTATACTGTTAGCAGATGAGTTCTTTCTCCATTTTTCCTCATCACATTAGTGGTTAAGGACAAGCCATAACATGACTAAGCATTTATTGTAATAAATCAGAGTGGAAAGTGTGAACAGAAAAGATTTGACAGTTCAGTCTAGTCCAACACCATGAAAGACAGAAAGTGTCTGAATGACTTAACAAAAAAGAAAATAAGATTAAATCTTGAGTATTGTGGCAATCTTTAAATTGTAAATCATTAAAAAAAACACACTCAAAACACAGTGATATTGAGTTGGAGCTCAACATTTCAGGTTGCTCTTATGAAAATTTCTGAAAGCCAAAGCTAACTGAAATATTTCTGAGGGCTTTTATTTATTTATTTTTTACTTTTATTTTTTAGTGGGATGGAATGAGATTTTATTTTTTAGTTTCTCTGGATACAATGCACCATGTTGAAACCACTGACATTGCAGCATGCCTGCTTCAGAGTCAGGAAATATAACTTGCTACATGCAAAGATGAAACAGGTGTGGGGCCAAGAAAAGAGCTAAAATTAAAAAGAAAGTTGTATGCACATTGGAAAAATGATGTCCTTTTAGGCCAGAAAGAAGGCTCAGTCCTTATAGCTGGGCTGTGGTGTGTCTCATGCTGCTCTCAACCTCTTACTGTGGGAGTGGTGAGACCTGCCCAGTGGTGAAGCTGCATCCTCAACAGAACAGATGAACCAGGCATTTCCAAGGCAGGCAGTAGAAATCTCCTTGGCTATATTGTGGAGTAACTTCTGTGGGTATCCATGCTATATAAATTATTAAATAACTAAATAATAAAATAATAAATAGTTAAAATATTTGATGGAAACTCCCAGGTTGTTATTATTTTTTAAATAGGTACTACCCATTATCAAGGCATACTTTGTTTTCATCTTATGATATGTTTACATTCTGGAAGTATAAACAGTAAGCTGAAGCATTCCGATGATAACATCCATTATTTTCTATATACGTTTTTTTTTTCTTTTTTTTTTTGAGTGCTCCATTGAAAAAAATGAGATTTTCCACTTTTTCTGTCCAAAAACTTTGAAAGGTCAGAATTTGCAAGATGCCAAATGTCTGCATTTTGAATTTGAATTTCAATATAGAAAACCTGAAAAATATTATTTTTCACCCAAACAAAGAGGGAAAACGAAGGGATACAGAGACATGTACCCTGATTCACAACAAGCACAGTGGAAGAAAACTGAGCTATCAGTAGAAATACATTTTACTGTTGCCCCTGTAATCTGTGTTTTCCATTCAAGACAATTTCTGAGCAGACTGGGGCCTATTTTCCTTTCGTTGTGTGTGAGTAACTCCCATTGTTGAAAATGGAAGTTATTTGTTGTACCAAAGAGAAAAATGTGGCTAGAATGTGATTGTATCTCTTTTTTCCCTAATTTTCTGTACCGTGTGTTATTATTTTGTGGAGTGCCATCTTTTTATTTTTTTTTTCTCATGTTTCTCGTATTCTGAATAAGGACAGCTTGCGGTAATTGCAAGAAGAAAGGCATCCTTTGCTTCAGTGTGCTATCATTTCAGGGCTCTCTGCAGGCAAACTTGCAGATCTGGACATTTTTTCCCCTCCATTTTGGTCTGTTTTACTTTGTTAAAGCCATCCTGATGGTCCCAATAATCTCTGCTCAGCTGCTGAGTTTTAGAACAAACTGGAAGCTCACAGCAGTCCTTCTGGCTCATTTCATCACTTTTAGGTTCATAGGTTTTTAACACTAGAGAGCTTGGCACAGCACCAGGAGAAGCTAGAAAGAATTTGTCAGCTGGGATGAAAAACCTCTTTCAATATTGGAAGTCATGAAAGGGAAAAATCACATTTCTATTACCACGGTAATATTGCTAATGACTTCAATGTTCCTTGGTTATGCACTGAGGAAGCTCATTTCTTTTTCAAAGAATTATGCAGATTCAGAATGATCAGACTTTGTGACCTTTATTGATACGGAGAATTTTGTCCTTAAATTAATGTGACTGATTTTCCTTGTTGAACAGTTTCAAGTTGGAGGAAGTGATTTGTGCCAGGCACTCGATGTGCAGGAAAGCAGCACAGAAGCTGTCCTATTCCTTCTGCCTTTCCGTGTGTAGTCATATTTATGCTCTGGTTGTACAGAGAGCAGAGGTGCTACTAACAGATAAAGTTTCAATAGCATCCATGTAATCTAAAACTCTTTTTTTTGTTGTTCTTTTTATTATTATTATTATTATTTTTATATGTTATTTGTTTTACATTTATATTTTGTGGGTTTAGATCTGGTTAGAAAGTCTCTTCATTCTGAAGGATAACAGAATGGATTTTGTCCATCTGACTTTACATGATCTTATAATACTGAGGTCTTCATATGAGCTTTCTGTCAAGCTATCTTCAATTATCATACGTGAGAAATGTGCACTTTTAGGCCTTAGTTCTAACAGCTGACCTAAAACTGATCAAGAGAACTCATCTTCCCAGAGGAAGGATATTCCCACTGAAATGCCAGAGATAGCCATATCTGCATGTGAAAATACCCAATATCTGAGAAAGTCCCTCTCAAAAGAACATCCACAATCAGTTGGCAAAAAACTATGTCATGATTAAAGACATCAGAAATCCTCTTTTTTTTTAAAAAAAAGTTAAACTAAATTAATTTTTTGTTTGTTTTGTTTTGTAGATTTATGACTGTAGTTCAAAGCTCTGTTTTGTGACTCTCTGATTCCTTCAGGTGTATAGCTGTGCACCTGAATATCACCTGGATAGATGACAGTGAGCTTTGTTACCCTGTGTACAAGTGGCCTGCTTCCTAAACATCATTTTATGAGAGTTGATGAAGTGTTTGAACAACCAACTATAAGTGCTGTCTTTTGTCTACAGTCAGTTTTCAAGTCATTGAATAATTGAATGCACCCACTCTCAGTGTTGAAATTCTCCTTCGCTAAATTCAGGATGCTAATAAGCCACAATGAAATACATTGGAAAATCAAGATCCTTAATGTTCCTACCCAAACAAGAGCCAGGAGATGTTGCTGGATGTAAGAATATGGGTCTGCACTGCCTGAAGATGTGTGACGAGTCAGAATCTGTACTTCTGCAGTGCTATAAGAACTGCTGCTGAATGCCAAATCTTGCCAACTGTGAAATTACTATTTCTGCCTCATAATGTTTTCTTTCAAAGCAGAATTTAGAGAAAAGGCAATAACTGAACTTTTAGAACAAATCAGACTGCTTGTCAGGACTTTTTCCTTTGGTCTTCAGCCAAGAATCACACTTTAAAAAGCTTTAGAGTTGATATCATCTCAACTGGCATGCAATTTTTATTTTTTTTCCCAATTCACTGGATAATTTGATTAAATTGGTTGAATTTTAAAGGAATACAGTCACTATTATTTTGCCAAATTGTGGTATATTACTTTAAAATTATGCATGCACACTGAAGTCTTTCATTGGGTAAAAATAATGGATGTTTCCAGCACTCTTTTAAAAGTTACTTTAGGGTTTGATTATTTAGACTATTGGGTTTACGTGGCAAGGTTTTGGTAGTGGGGGACTGCAAGGGCGGCCTCTGTGAGGAGAATCCAGAAACTGCCAAAAATTATTATGCTAGATAAGAGCCAGTTCCAGCTGGCTCCAAAATGGACCCACTGCTGGCCAAATCTGAGCCAGTGGGTGATGCACCTCTGCAAGACCAGATTTAAGAAAGGGAAAAAGCACTGTGCAAGGACAGCTGGGATACAGGAGTGAGAAAATGCGAGAGGAACAACTCTGCAGACACCAAGAGCAATGAAGAAGGAGGGCAGGAGGTGCTCCAAGCATCAGAGTAGAAATTCCTCTGCAGCTTGTGGAGAGGACCATGGTATAGCAGGACATCAGTTCATTTTTGTAGTGTTCAGTACAAATGTCCTTCTGATATGTGCATTTGTCCAGTGGCTTCTGAAGACCAGCAATCCACTGGGGAACCAAAGGTGTAAGAGTTTGTTTCTTATTTTGAGAATGTTGTCAGAATCAGTCAGTTTCTTTTCTACTCTTTTCCAGGGGGAATAATGATACTAGTTCCACCTGTAGTTTCAGAAATAGGCAACCAGCAAGTACATGTATGGCAAAGCGAAACCAAATTTCTAAGAATCGTTTTGAAGTACTGACAGTGCCAGTGTTTCTTAATAACCAGCAAGCTATGAAGCATAGTAAGCAAATTCCAAACAACTAATAAGGTTTGAATTACCTGTACTGTACTTATGGGAACTGATAACATAAATGTTGATGTCTAAGTATCTACATTTTCACCATGTTTGCTTTGCATAGACTTACTCTGTGAGTCATAAACTCAGAGCTGTCTGGGGTTTAGTTTAGGTATCAGATCTGGCTGATGAAATGTTTAGTCATTCCTCCTGCCAGCTCTCCCACCTCCTTTTCTGCCATTAAATACTTTTACACAGATTATTTCTCATCCTGCCCCTTAGGAATTTGGTGTAATATGTCTTGACTTCTGTTGTCAAGAAGTCAGACAGCCCAGCTCTAACACCTAGGACTGAAAACACCAAACTCACTGGTGTGATCACAGAAAAACCAAGCCAAATCTGAGTGATAGATAGGTTACTTGAAGATTTTAAAGTGACAACTTCTTGAGGCTTTTGGAAGTCCATCATATTTTAGAGACAGAGAACATGGGAGAGGGATTTCTGAAGTAAATTTTATTTTTAATTTAGCTCACATTATCCTGCTGGAACAAAACCATATGATGCAGCTTCTTGCACGGTAGGTTTGGAAAGTAATATGGGCAGGATGTGAGCCTTGGAAACTGCTTCAGAAATGGTTTTCTTCCAGAGGAATGGCCTCACGCTGTGACAGCAGCAGCCTTTAGACCAGTGGGTGCCGGTACCAGGAGCAAGGTGGGTTAAGCACCGTGGCCAGCGCCTGCACATCTGGTGGGACACGGCACGACGTAGAAGCACAGAAGCATTCAGGTTGGAAAAGACCTCTACGACCATCAAGTCCAACTGTTAACCTAGAACTGCCAAGTCTACCATTCAATCATGTCCCTAAGCACCATATCTACATGTCTTTTAAATACCTCCAGGGATGGTGACTCAACTAGTTCCAATACCTCACAACCCTTTCAGTGAAGAAATTTTTCCTAATATCCAACCTAAACCTCCCCTGGTGCAACTTGAGTCCATTTCCTCTTGCCCTATTGCAGAGATGGGACACTCCTGATGTGAAGCTGGTAGTGTGATGTCATGGAGATTTGGAGTTGGGTATCTGTCAAAGTGTTCCTCTGCAGTGACAGGAAAAATAGCTAAAACCAAGATTTTCACATTCATCCCCTATTTGGTCACTCTATATTTTCTCACCCCAGATTTGAGGTGATTATGATCCCTGATTTCCAAAAATGTTGGTACAAACAGCACCACCTGAGCTTGGTGGAACCTATCCATAAGAACAAGGTGCTACATATCAGTAAGAACTATGAAACATCAGCTCCCATGGAACACAAATAGACTTCCTGTTTACAGCTTCCAATTTCCATATTTTAACTCCCTGTGCTTAAGTATCTACCATTTTGTCTTCCTGAAGTGTTGAAAAGTATAAATTTATTCATATTTGAAAAGTCTTTACACTCAGTAAGAAAGCATGTGACATAGATTCATAGACATTATAGCTGCCAATCCTCATTGCAAGCTAAAGTACTGTGGAATGTAGAAGCAAGAATGAAAACCCAGGGTAGAATAACTAAGAAAGCAGATAATGGCATAAATGGTATTTCACCTTTTGGCCACCTGTTGCAATACAGACAAAGCCAGCAGTGACTGAAAGTCATTACCATTTGACAGCTGCTCCATGAGCTTTGTAAAATGACTGCATAATTGTTCTCAGCCTTCTTTCTAGTGGACAGGTGTCCATACCGTGATTAGCACCATGATTAGTGCTAATTGGCAATGTTGTTGGCTGACAGAAGGAAAACTAATGAAAGAATGAGTGTGGAGGGGAATGATTTTCCCTCCCAAGGCAATACTTCTATCTGTGTGCCCTGCCTGTTCTGGGGACAGAAGTCACCTCTGTGTCCCTCCAAATATATTGTCTACAAGAATTCAAGTTCTTTTAAGAGAGAGAAACACTGATGGGTTAAAAGTGGAATTGAGACATTGGAAGAGAGACATGGTTTAGAAAATTTGAAATTTATGTCTTGCTCAATATTTGTTTGATTTTAATGTGGTTAGAAAGGAAATTTTGATTTGAGAAAGGGGGTAAACCTGGAGAAAGAGCTTTAAAAATGCAACATCCAAAAGAGAATAACAAAAGAATAACAGCTATTTGGGATGTCACCTAATCTCTGTTTCTTGAAGGCTGTCATCAAAATCTTCATGACGTGACCAACTGTATGTCTTTCTCACAACCAAAACATTTTTGTCCACTGTCTGAATGTGGCTTCATATGTACGTGTCTGTTGGTGTAACACGGAACTATCAGTAGCTATGAGACCAGAGTTTGCTTCATGCCTGCCAGGTTGAACAGACACCTATAACATGATTAGGGAAGACTGTATGCAGCAGATGCGATAAATTCTCTGCTCATTTGATATAGCAAATCTTTGATTCTCTCACTATGTTACATAATATCTGACTGTGAGTGATGTATGTATGGTCTCATTAGCAGGATAGGGTCATGGTGACCAGTGCATAATGAGCTAGTTAAGAAGTTATCTCTCTGACCAAAATATGGATTTCGATATACTAGTCATTATTCTTTCCCCATATACCTTAACATTCTTACTTTAAGTTTCAGTTGCTGAAGTGAGACTGTTTCATAACCTGCCAGTTCTGCAAATCTACAAAATTTCAGCTTTGCCATAAGTTTTCATGCTGTGGTCTTTTCCTGATGCAGAGTGAAATAGGTGCAGGCTCATAGTTGTTAGGTGCAGAGCCAAATGTAATGGAAGTTTGTCCAGGTTTGTTCATGCTTCTGCAGTATGGATGGAAACAACAATAACAGCAACAACAACAAAACCCAAACTTCTAGTGATCAGAAAAGTGCAGCTGACACCAATGGAGAGTACTCTTATGTACAATTCCTGGCTCTACGAACAGGAGAAAGTAAAGTGTATGTCTTAGAAGAACATGTGAAAAGTAAAAAGAAAAAAGAGGGTTCATTCTGGTTCATTCCTAGGAAGTAAAGGCGGGTGGCTGAAGGAGAGATGAGTAGGTGTAGAAAGAAATGATACTGTTGTGCTACCATGTAGGAAAAAGAGAGGGGGCATGCATTGATTCTTGCGTATCACTGTGTGCTCCTCAATGACTTATCAGCATGGAGCCAACTGCATCCTCGATAATGAATGTACTTTCTTTATGATCAATACAGACTCATCACACAGCTGCAGTATTGAACATCCTTTCTGTCTCTGCAGCATTTATTCTCTCTCTTGTCGCTTATTCCACCTTATGTGTTCTGATGACACAGCATTAATTTTGTTGGGTAATATCATAAAAAGCTCATTTCCACATACACATAGGAGCACAGAAGAACAATGGTTAATCTAAATATTAGCCTTCTCTGGTCAGTCTCTGGACTGTCACAGGAGGGTGACCAATACCATAGTCGGGGGTGACACCTACCACAATGACTCAGTGGAAGGGGTCTCTGGAGCACCTTTCAGACAGTAGGGCTTTACTGCCTGTAGGGATATGAAACTTAATATGGGAAACAAGGGAGTGTTTTGCAGCACAAGATTTTAATGGGATGTTTGTGGAGGAACCAAAGGTAGTGGAACGATTGAGGTGATTTTAGGAACAAACTTGGGCAAACAGAGGGGTAAGGAGCTGATCCATGTAAAAAGGTTGCTGGTCAGAGTGCTTGTTTGGCCGTGGCCAGCTCCTGCTCAGCACAATCTGTCCTGTCTTCTCACCAAACTCAATTTCTAACAGTTTTCTTGGCTGAGGGATTCTTTGCTCTGTGTACATGTGTTTGTGTGTAGGACTAAGTGCCAGCAACTGGACTAGAACCACAAGCCATGCATAAGGTGCCAGCATGTGGAGCACAGGAAGGTGCACTTGTGAGTGTGTGATCACTAGTGAATATCAAAACTAGATGGTGAGATGGAAAAATGGCCTGGGAACAAGCTATTGAAGCAGCCATAATACTGGGTCAGATACTGGAGAGGTGAGAGGGCCTGAACAATGACAACTGGAGGGACCAGAGGCTCCAAGACAAATACAAGAGGGACTGTGGAGTCAGAGCATGGCCTGAGAGATTCGTATGTGTGCACACATGTGCATGTGAGGACATTTACTGTGGTCTTGTTGCTATGAAGGCATGTGTATGTGTGTACCCGTGAACTGAGTGGTCTGTACCAGCAGCCAGAGTGGGGCTTGCATACCCATGTTCTGGCAGCTGGAGAGACCTGTGATACAGCATCCAGGTACTGGATAAACTGAGGAGCCCAGCTGTTGGATGTATTCGTACTGTATACATGTGTATCTATTTCCCATTAATGGGCATTTATCTTGATTATCGAGAGAGGCCATTGGCACTCTCTGAGTCTGTGTGAGTGTGGTGGTTTTACTTGGGTGGACAGCCGAGCTCCACCACAGCTGCTCTCAGTCTCCCTCCTCAAATGGAAAGGGGAAGAAAATACGATGTAAAGGGCTCAAGGGTTGAGATAAGGATGGGGAGATCACTCAACAATTATTGTGATGGGCAAAACAGTCTCAGAGTATGGCGATAGTAAAAATTATTGCCTATTACTAACAAGCTAGAGAAGTGAGAAACAAAGGAAAGAAACCAAAACCATCTTCCCCCCATCCACCCTCTTCCACCTCCTCCCCCTGTGTGACACAGGGGAAGGGGGAATGGGGGCTGCAGTCAGTCCCTAACGCTTCACACAGGAGGTTCCAGCTCAATATGAGGGGGCACTTCTTTACTGTGAGGGTGACAGAGCACTGGGACAGGTTGCCTGGAGATGTTGTGGAGTCTCCTTCTCTGGAGATATTCAAAACCCACCTGGATGCCATCCTGCACAATGTGCTCTAGGTGATCCTGCTCGGTTGGTGGGGAGATGGGGGGTGGGTGGACTAGGTGATCTTCAGAGGTCCCTTCCAACCTCTGCCATTCTGTGATTCTATGTGTGTGTATGTGTGTGCATGTGCCTATGGGAATACATGTCTTGTTGTCTGGACCTGGGAAAGTGGAGCTGTGGCAGCCTTGATTCTGCTGGGCAACAGGGTTCAGCAGCCCCCATATTTTATTATATACGTTTTATTATATACAATCATCATGAATGCACAGAGAATCCTTGCAAAATTTATATGTGGGGATTTCCAAAGTTTGGGAGACTTTAGATATATGATCTTGTCTCTTGAGAATGAGGAAAATGAAACTTTATTTCTGGGCTGATCTTCCCTGTGGTATATCTATCCTTATTTCATCAGAAAAACATAATCTTTTTATATTTTTGTTTCTTTTTGATAAGTAAAACAACCACAGACTAGAAAAATGCAAGTGATATACTGAGTTTAGCTTTTCTGGAGAATGATTCCCATGCTTCCCTTGTTGAAGTGCCTATAGGTATTACTCTGTTAGGATAATTGTAGCATTTTATCATGTTGGCAGATCCTTTGTAATCATTTTTGTTCCCATTAAACAATAATAGATGTAAAGAAATGTTGGCTCAAGACACCTGTTGTCTGCTTCACAGCTGCTGCTGAATTGGGATTGCAGCAGTACTTGTCGCTCCCAACAGGATGTCACTTGAGATATCTGGCATTTTAAAATCCTTGGCCAGTCCAAGACACTTGGATCTTAGAGCACTGCCTTATCCTCCTGATACAGCTCTTCCTTCACTTCTTGCAGTTAGAGGCAGCAGGTGATTTATGGGACTGCAAGAACATGAAAGACATAGTCATAGGATCATGGGACTCCAATTCCATTTCTTTGATAAAGAGAAAAGAATTAGGACTAATTCTTTTCAAATCTAAGAAAGTTATCTTCTGTTTTTATTTATAGTAATTTATAATGTCATATATTTTAAATGTTTTAAGATCAATGACAATATACCCATTAATTCATGTATTTACATGATGTTTAAGGCAGTAACACTGTTTGAAGAAAAAGAAAGGAAGAAATCTTCAGGTAAATCCCCAATGTATGGCATTCATACGTGTTCATATGTTGCTGTCACTGCTTCTCTTTTGCATATTTTTTTGGTCCTAGCAGGGTAAAATCTCCAATGGAATCACTGAAGATTCACACTCATCATTTCACTGTGAGTGAGATTATATTTTAGTAACAGTACAGACTGATTAAAGTATCATGAATTTATTTCACACGAAACACTGGAGAAGCTTTGAAGCTGGGGGCAAAGCAGCAACCGAAAGGAAATCAACCCCCTCCCAAGTGCTATATATCTTCATACTCAAAGCTGTGGTACTATAATTATACTGCAATAATAATTGGTTGCTTGAGATGAAATTGTAGCAGTAAACATATCTGTGCTTTTGAAGTGTAGTATTTCTTGTAGCAGTCCTTAAGGGGTATGACTGGAAACCAAGACACTACATTGCTCTGCAGGGGGGTTCAGCTGTATGCATGTCTCTTAATTGGACATATGTTCTTTGTCTTTGAAGGCTGATGGCTTCTGATAAGCCAGAACTCCTCTGCCAAAACGTGAAGGATAAAACTGAGGATCTGTGAATGTAGGAGGAGAAATGATAATATTGAAAAGGATTTCTTGAAAACGAAGATAAAGATAGCCAGGGAAAGAGTCAAGCTAAGGCTAAGGAAGAACAGCGTACAGCATCAACCTGCATTAACCTACCCACCCTCAGGCTGGCACTTTATTCACTGCAAGTTATCCAGATGTTCTCAACTCTGACACCATTTGACTTTCTTTGTATAAAACGTTATTGGTATAGCACATGGGCTATGCACTTTAGGATCATGTACATTTTAAACCTCACAATTTCAGCACTCTACGTTTAAACTCTGTTCAGCTTGATGCATTGATTCCCAAAAGCTTTTGCTGTTGAATAATTCAAGAAAGTCAGCTGTCAGTAGCTATATAATTTGGAGAATTGCCTTTGTACTTTTAAAAATCCTGGAGCATGTGCCTGCAGCTGAATGAAGTTAAATTTTAACAGTTATGTACTGGAACACAACTTGTACTGAGATGTATTTATATAAATAGACTCTATGGGTCTAGACTTCTCCCATGAGTTTTTTATGTAGACATCAATATCACATTGGAGAACAGTTTCATGTTGTGTTGTTGAACTGAGAGTTGATAAGTCTGATAATTTCCATCAGGCTTTTCAATATGTCATGATACTTGAATGTCAATTTCTAGAAAGCTGTGAGTGTTGCCAGTCTAATGTCATGTTATCACAAGACACTAGATCCACTTGAATTCAGTTGTGGAGTAAAAGAGTGAGAGAATCCCTAAAAGAGGGAGGCAGTGAAAAATTGTCTTGGGGAATGAAAGCAGCCTTGGTTTCATATAGGTAGAAACTGGACTTTGGGCATAGAAACAAAATATAAACTATGGTATATAAGCTAAAGTATAAAAACTAAAACACATGGCTCATAGGCACATGACGACACTAAGATGAAGCCTAATGCTTAGAAAACAAGTCCATGTGAAATGAATCCGATGAACTCAAGACATTCAGCACACTAAGTAACCCTTGAACAACACCATAAGGCTTATGGTCTCCCTGTTTCTAAGGAGGCATGGTGATGTACTGGCTTTTTAATAGTATGACAACACTGTTCAGAAATCAAACGCTTGTTGTGTTCAGCATTCTGCAAGGAAGTGATTTGGAAACCTGCAGAGCCTACTTCATTATATTGTCATGGAATATGTGCATTTGGTTCAAACTTTGGCTAAGGTTTTGTAGGAGTAAATGATCTGGATTCAGGGGTTTACTTAACAGCAGGTGAGATCATGGTTTTTACCCCACCTGATCATCTCTCACACTCGCTTCTCCTCAAAGTAATATGTTAATCTGGCAGGAGGCTGCTGGTTGTCCAGAAAGGTTGGACAGAAAGTCTTATTGATTCGTGTTGAGCTGCTATTCACAGTTGCTTCTTCAGTTGTTGATACCACAGGATCCTGGGCAATCCCAGCATTTATTCCCATGCATCTCTCTGATCTCCAGAATCAATCCCCAGGTCTTTCCTCTACTCAGGACCTTCATTTTCTCATTTCTGGCCCCCCTTCTTCTCTCAGAGGATGTATCTTCTTTTTATTTACTTTGTTGGCACCCACTCTTTTTTTTTGTTTGGTTTTTTTTTTTGTTTGTTTTTGTTTTTTCTCCAGAAAACCAAGCTCCGGGTTTTGCTCCCAGTCTAAAGTCTATGTGCAGACACACAGTGTGTGATCAGCCTTTTAATTGGTGGGTCTGTCTCATGTTTCTTTATTAATGGGAAGATTCAGGACATGCCACTTTTGTTTAGTTAGGTGTTATCAAAGTTTACAATCAGTACCCTCTGGTTGCAGCAAGCACTTAGCAGGATTCTGCTTGAAAATTCAGAAGTTCAATTTCAGACATTCATCTCCCTCTGCAACACACATACCCAACCTACCTCATGTTATTGGACCTCCAGGTTCTGGTCTAGTGGAAGGTGTCCCTGCGCATGGCAGAGGGGTTGGAATTAGAGGACCTTTAAGGTCCCTTCCAACCCAGACCATTCTGTGATTCTAAGATTGTTCACTGTTTAAGCTAATTCTTTGTCCATGACAGTTTGCATTTCTGTATAGAATCAAGAATGCTTCAGTCCTCACTGAGGACAACAAATGATTTTGATTTTTTTAATCCAAAGTTCATTTAGGATGTGAAATCAAAGGAAAAGACATGAAAGTGTTAAAAAATAGCACATTTCCCCTGCCCCTCCCCATCCTTTGCCCCCCCGCGCCACACCCCCCCCCCCCCCCCAAAATCTTTCAAGTACTGATTCCAGAAAGAATGGTGGTGATGATGAAAGATGAAAGAAGGTTCGTGAAGAAAATATATTGCTGTGGAAGGACTATGATCTCCCTCTAAGACCTGTTTTTTGAGCACACTGGGTGAACTGATCATCTACAGATTAGGACTAGTATCCGCTGGTTTTCTCATGAATGATTTTCACTGGCAGCTGTAGGAGAAAAAGGGGTGGAAAGAACTCCAGTGAGGATCCTTATGATTTCACTTCCATCTACTAAGAATATATATTTTAAAGCTTGAGTAATTAAAGAGTGACCCCATTCTGTTTGGTCCTGTCAAGGCTCAGTTCCTTTTATTTCTTCTGATGGCTATTTCTTCTCTCTGAGGTCTATTTACTATGGTAGTGGCTAATTCATTAAGAAAACAATCAAAACAGCTATAAAATAGTTCTGCTACTTTGCTTGGTGCTACAAAATGCTGTGCACCCTCACTTTTCCTTGGCATCTGTGAGATGCAGGGATACCCAGAACACTTTTAAGTGTAAGGTCTTATGAAGAGCCTTCAGAAGGTCCTGCAGCTGGCAGAGGAGCCTGGTTTCTCAAGGTAATTTCTGTCTTCTTTCTTACTTCTGAACCCACTTTTTTTCCCTACCAGTGGGACACATTGCCAGGGGGTAGTGCTTGTTCGTGGTGCCTGTCATGCTTTGAGGCTAACCATGTGGTGGAACAGCAGACTTAGTGCAGTCCCTTGATGTAGGGAGACCAGCTGTCTCTGTGAATAAGTTCGCAGTGTCCTGTCCAAACTCAGTAATACCCTACAAAAATATTACTAGTCAATTAATTTGCTGAAGATAGCTGTCATGTTGCCAGTTTTGCCAATATACATTTCACAGAGAGTTTAATTTTATTGTTCTGAAAATTGTGTAATAGGCTTAATTTTCCGGTTAGGTAGTTCAAGTAAATGTAGCACATTTTAGAATGAAGCATTTTGGTAATGCTCTGTTAAGTGGCAGCATTGACTATGATACAATTTTGCAAGGAATGAAAACCACTCTCATGAAGACACAGACGTCTGAGGCAGTGTCTATTGCAGACATTCAGATTAAAAATTAAGTCCTTTCCTTTGCTGGACTAAAGTAACAAATGTACAAACTTGGAAGTAACATTCAAAAGAGACACCAAAAATTTCCTTATACGTTTAGAATAGGCATCTAAGTATTTAGTGGTGAAATTGCTGCATTATTACATAGTTCAGATGTAGTATTTGATGGGATTTGCACCATGGAACTCTTAACCCTTAACTTCCAGGTACGTCCAAACTTGTAGATTTTATCTGCATGTATTACCTAGGATCAGGCTTTCCACAAAACTCAATTGAACGGTACAGGATTGTGTTGCCATTTCCCTTGTAGCTAAATGATATGGAAGAGGAAGAGGGACGCAGGATGATGATTTAGTGGCTTTATTTCTTTCTTAAAAAAAATCAGGACTCACTTGACAGAAATATATAGTGAACTTAATATATTTAAGCTTCATATGCAATTATATAAAAATATAAATATAGATTTATTTGGGTCTGGGCTGTATTTTTTCCTTTGGAGTTGGGATGTGTGATTTTTAATCCTTTGAAAAGTGTGGACTAATATGTCTATATTTATTACAGATGTGATTAACAGTAATTCATCTCTTCCATTCCTCATTAGAAACAGTAAAAAGCAATGCATTTAGCAAGATGTTGTTCCTCTCCTGTGAAAGCTACCAATCTGAAGGAAGAAACCAAGGAGGTGTGAGATGAGACAGCTTCAACAGTCTGTTTATTTTTCCTTTTATCTGAATCCAGACAAATCTTTTGGCTTCAGATATGCATGCTGGACTTTGCAAAAATGAGAGGAAGAGCAGGACTCAATTTTACTCCTTCAGTCAGATGTCTTTTCCTATTCTTGTCAACAAGAGACCTCTGTGCCCAGGACTTTTATCCACTTCCAGGGTCCATTGTTATATGATCCTTAACTTGGTTTCCAATTCTCTGATCAAGTGATCAGATTTTCTCCAGCAACTGCAGGATGGCTGAGTCTTTGTTTGAACCAATTATGTTTGAAAAGAAAAATGCAAAATGTAATTGACCTTCTGTTAATAGATTTTCTGCTGACTGCAAGAGTCATGGTGAGGTAGAGCTCAAGATAATTGGGGGGTTGTGGATGAGATGGGAAAATTAATGGTAGAGGTGCATTTTTATTTTTTTAACTGTAAATCTGTAACTTTTGTTAATTCTCTGCACTTTCAACTGGAGAATTACTTTTTTTTTTTTTTTTATATCCCTAAGTGGAAAATTATTGTTCCCTTCAGCTTCTTCCACCTTACTATTATTTTTCTAGCTCTAGCTCTAATTCGTACTGCTCGCTCCCTGCTTCTTTCTCTCATTTCTCCACTCTAACTTACTTCATAAATATTTTCTTTCTTCTTTCTCCCATTCATCTTGGCATGTTTTTGTCTGTGCCATCTCTTAAGCTTCTCTCAGCCTAAATGTGATAAACTTGCTTGACAAATTTGGTGGCCTTCTCTGATGGAGTTACAACATTGGTAGATAGGGGAAGAACAGCTGACATCATTTACCCAAACTGGTGCAAAGCATTTGATGCTGCCCCATATGATATCCTTGTCTCTAAATTGGAGAGACATGGATTTGATGGATGGACCACTTGGTGGGTGAGGAATTGGCTGGATGGTCTCACTCAAAGAGTTGTGGTCAATGGCTCAATGTCCAGGTGGATATCAGTAACAAGTGGTGTTCCTCAGGGGTCAGTATTGGGACTGGTGTTATTTAACATCTTTGTCAGTGACGTGGACAGTGGGACTGAGTGCACCCTCAGCAGGTTTGCGGATGGCACCAAGCTGTATGGTGCAGTTGACACACTGGAGGGAAGGGATGTCATCCAGAGGGACCTGGAGGTGTTCAAGGCCAGGCTGGATGGGGCTTTGAGCAACCTGGTCTACTGGGAGGTGTCCCTGCCCATGGCAGGGGGTTGGAATTAGATGATCCTTGAAGTCCCTTCCAACTTAAATCTTTCTATGACTCTGTGATTCTACGATTCTACCTGGCCTACAGTACAGCCTTTCCTAGATGTACATGCTTTCCGCAAAGCCAACTATGTAGCCATTTCTTAGGAACTAATGAACAAACAATAATAATTAGCAGTCTATAAAAAGCTTCAAGACACAGTATTTTTTTGCCCCCGGTTGTGGGCTAGGGCATTCTTTTGAGCCAACATGTGTTTTATATAACCCTAAAACTATTGTCTTCTCCAAGCACAGCCAATTTACTTCAGTTTTGAACAGCTGCCTCTGGGGTAGGAGTGGGAGTGTGTTTTGTATGGTCCCATGCAGGGTGGTAAATGATAGCAAACACCTTTGGACTTCTCAAGCTCAAAGCCATTACTAAGTAGTGTACAAAAAGAAGAAAGCATCTACAAAATCAAAATTAAGATCCAACAACACCTCAGAACATTTTTTAATCAATAAGGCTTTCTTAAAAAATGGCTAAACTTGGGAGTGTTGGGCTTCATAACCATTTCTTGCAAGGCTTATATCCTCATTAAAAGGCTTGACCAGGATGCAGCTTTGATACTGCAGTTACTTAATATTCCATACTAAGTAACCATATTCCATATTAAGTATTCCATATTAAGTAACCTCTAGAGCTTCTTCTACTGCTTCTTTAACTTGTGAGAGTATTTACAGAGCCTTTATTAGATGTAGATTTCCAGGTTTCTCTGCTTTTATCTTGCCACCTACAATATTCGGTGAAGTTTAACTTGGGAAGGAATTGTTCTTGGCTTTATTCTCTAAGTGATCCAGTCCTAACAATGAGTCCATGATGATCAATTTAATTTATGTTTTGTCATAAACTGTTACCTACTTGACTTGTCTGTGTAATATGCAGCCTCCCTTAAAAGAGCTGTTGGATATGTTTTCAATTGCTTTGTGTGAGTCATTGTTCTAGAGGGAGCTTTTATTATAGATTGAATACCTGGGATGTTAAATTCACATGTATAAGAACAGATACATGCTGTAAGGGAATTATATCTGTTTCCTATGTGTGCGTATATCACACACAGTCATACATTTGCATTAGTATGCATACAGACACACTGGGTCTCAGAGACAGAAGGGTGAGAAGCAAATGTTGTGATGCTACCAAGAACAAGCACAGTGTCTTTGGTCATGATTATTGTTCATTATTTATTCCTGTTGCTGCATATGACAAGGTTATTCTCTCAGTTCCTATCCTTCTGCAGTCACTTAAACTGCTTGTCTCTTCCAATGCTAAACCAGTGACTTCAAAAGCAACGTGATGTGAGAGAGGAGGAGGAGATGATGATTCTGGACATGCAGAAAAGTTGTAAAAAACCTACCTGAAGTAAGAAGCTGACTACCTTGCACCAGAAGAGACTACCTTTAACCTCCTGCAAGTACTTTACCTGCTATGCAGGAAGTAACCCAGCTACCAGATCATGGTACAGAGGGAAGCTCTTTATAAAGAAGGGGAGTCTGAACCACACTAAGCAGAAAACTAGACTGGATCTCACTGGAAACCTTCATGCTACAGCCATAGAAGTTAGGAGTAAGGGTGGTGTTTTTTCGTCTGTTTCTGGCAACAGCTTTACATCTCTGGGGTTGACATGGCAAGCTGGTCAAGCCTGGATGCAACTCACCTCACTTTGTCATCTGCAGCATGGATGGGTGTGTCTGAGTCAGTCATACTAAGCTCCACTTGCATTTTGAAGGCATTTTGAAGTTCATTTCATTTGCTTGTGTTAGGTCTCTGCTTTAAGATGAGTGATGCTCTAGTCATGCTCCTGCCTCTCTACTGACTGCAGCAAGCACCTGGCTTGGACAGATGTTCCCAGTGTGCTCTCAGCAGAGCTTTAGGAGTTGACTGTGCTTACTTGTGCCCTCAGTAAGCATGAGGTCAACTATATTGTCTGCAGTCTTGGTGAAAGAGTTGAGTTGGTGTAAAATACCTTACATTTGCAGTAGGCTCTGTCTGCATGCATGGCTGGTTACTACCGTTCCACTGAGATAAGCTGTCTTGTATCTGACTCCCTAGCACTAATGCAGTTAGCCTGACAGGAAAAGTGCTTTCATTAGTACTTTTTCTGCTGTGTGAGTCAATATCAGCCAGAGTGGCAAAAGGTTTTAGCTTTTTTGCTGGTATAAGCTATATCAATGCTAGAAGTGGCCCCTGTAGTTATGCTCACGTTCAGGCCCCAGTGTGGGTCCCATTGGGGTGTTACTGCAAGGATCTGCTGGGGGGAGTCTCAGGAGGGAAAGTAACATCCAATGTAACATGTCCAATGGGTGAAGGATGAGGGCAAGAGTCCTTCGGAGAATGAATCAAAACTGATGTTGCAACCTTACTTCCCAGTGTTAACGCCATAGGAAACAGAAAGTCAGATGTCTATAGCTAGACCCTGGAAACCACCTCCACCTGACAGAAAATGTAATGATAAAATACACTCAAGTTCAAAAATAGACAGTACTTGATTTAAAACAGAAAATGCAATAAATAAATTAATTACTTTACAAATTGTTTTCTGATTATTATGTTTTGCTATGTTGAGTTTCCTGCAAAACCCTTTGGTTTCGTGTTCAGGTTTGTCTTCATTTTCACACTTGGAAAACTGTAACATCAACACTGAACAAGCACAAGCTTCATTTTAAAAGCAAGCTCTCTTTCCCATCTACTGTCAGTGACAATAGCCTGCTTTTGATGTGTGATTCTCACAATGAACCAAAAGAAAAAGTCTGGCAGTAGTGCCCTGTTTGGGAATATTGGAAGGAGGTTTTGGGGATTATTTTGGGTTTTCTGAACTATATGAATTATTTGCTGGCAGGCACAAGCGAGTGGCATTTTACAGTATGTTAATATCAAGCTTTGATATCTGAAAATAGCTCCTTTAGTATGGAGCTTGTCGTCCCTGATTCTCACATAAGCTGCATATTTATCATTGCTGAGTGATAAATGGTGAGATACTGGTGTTTTACATGCAGTGAAATGACAAGGTCAGTTTTAATTAAGCTGAGTTCAAGCCCGGTCTGTATTGCACACTTCTGATTAGGTTACTTCAAATTAACATAAGTTTTTGGAGACTTCACCGAAGTCAGTGGTGTTAAACACCAGCTGTGCTGGCAGATAAGCGTGGGATATAAGAAGCAGATAGAATTCACATTGAAATTAGCACTTGGCACAATATAATTCTCTGATTGCAAACTATGTGAAGTTGCCTGTGCTAATTGGTTGATTTTATTTGAAGCAGATGTTGTTAGCTTTCCCACTAATGATCTGGAGAGAAATTTTTTTTGAAAGACATGCCATGTTAGGTTCTCTGCAGTATAATAAGCTAATTACAACTTTAAGTACTTGCAGTAATTAGCACAATGTGTATAAAGTGGTCCTGATCTTTTCACCCTGCTGCATTATTGTTAGGGCATCTTAAAAAACAAAAAGAGAGCTAGCTGGATTTAGTTTCCCCAATCTAGCTTCTTGTTTTCCCAGACTTCTGTATTAAAGAGATAATGAACTAGAATTTTATCCTTCATTATAAAGCACACCAAAAAGATTTAAACCATTCTCTGTCACTTTTTCTCTTCTCTAAATCGAATCTATTTATTTTTATCTTGTCCATTTAGGTAAAGTCTTCTCATATCTTAAAAATCCCATTAGCAAATTGTTCTGGACAGAAATGGAGTATTCTCTTTTAATTCATATGATCACTTGCCCAAGTATTAGCAACATCAAAGGCATATCTGACTTATAGAAAAACAAAAACAAAAGCGAAGAAACAAACCCACCCTGACATCTTCCTTTTTTTCTAGAGCAATTGTGCTCATTGTTTTGTGTATTGATAGTGATTACAAACTATTGGCAGTCTGAAAAATAGACAACGGGAAGAACTTTCATGTGAACGTGCCTGTAAAAAAAAGGAAAATCAGGATGAGTTATGTGAAAACAGTGGATAAGAAGCCATCCTCATATGTTTTGAAAATCTGTATGACTGCTGCAGATTGTGGGTACACTGCAAAAATGACTGTTCTGAGAAATATATACTTTGTTTTATTGAGTGGCCTCTTCTGGCACTGTTTGGTGAAAGTTGCTCTTCAGCAACCTTCAGCTGGTGTTTACCTCAAAGATGTCTTTCACTTCTTTGTAGCAGTCACTGGAAGCCAGATATAACCATTTGCACAGACACAGTCTCCTTTTCCTGTGCCCTTATTTTGTGGGCTGATGTTAGAAGCTGTCAGTGATGAGGCATGCCATTTCAGGACTGCCACAGGGGCCCCAGCCATCCATGTGGCACATGTGGACTGGTTGCCAGGTGCTGGTGCTGTATGGCATATCGTCGCTGCTGCCCAAGAGAAGGGTAAGGGGAGTGTCCCTCTGAGTTTGTGATCTAGGAAGGTATTTGTTGCCTGGGACTTCAAGGGCAGGTGTTTCCAGAAAGCAGATGCCTTTTGTGGTGGGCTATAGTTTGAAGTCTGTTTACTTTGGGCCAGGTTGAACTGTGTTTGCAGCCAGTGGACTGTCCCCAGAACTTGTTGGGTAGCACTGCAAGAAACAGGGTGGCAAAGTTCAAGTCCCACATGCTTTGTCAGGCTGGCAGAGATGTGGAAGGGCATCCAGGGCACTTGTGGAGGTAGAGCAGGTGAGGGAACAAATGAAGCAGTTTGACTAGACCTGTCCTATGGAATCACAAAAAAAAAACCACAAAAGTTTCTTCTTTAGGTCCTCCTAAACCGGGAGTCATATTTGTAAGCTGTGCACCCTTGGTGCATATTAGAAAGCAGGAGAGTTTAAACCCGTTGCATTCTCTCTCTCTCTCTCTCTCTCTCTTCCCTTTCTATATTGTTTTTCAAAACGAATGTCTCTCTCATTTCATAGCACATGGACTGTGTGTCCTTTTGTACCCCTCTGTAAAGCGCATGTAAAGAAGGTGTTCAAAAACAAATCTTGAATTTAGCCTAGTATACTTTACTGAGATATTTTCCTGGGTTAATAAAAGGGACACAGGTTAATTCCTGGGTTAATAAAAGGGACACAATTTATTTTTTTATTATTATCCTTATTAAATGTTTTCTTTTTAAATTAGCTGGTAAATCCACGTCTCAAGAATGTGGGTAGGAAAAGGAAATATTTGTCATCATGACAGAGGTGAGCTATAAGGAAAACTCTTGAATTAGCACTGTCACAACTCAAAATAAACCACAATTTGATTTCTGTATTTTCTTAAAACCAGATTAATTGCTTTTATTGCCTTGGGCAAAATCTTTTAGTTGCAAGTTTAAGCTAAAGCAAACATGCTACTTCCTTCCAGTCTGGAGAATTGGAAAGTTAAGATTCTTTGTTATTTTAATCTCATGATTCAATCTCCTGCTGCATTAATTTGGTGATTTGACTAATTGGTGGTTTAACCTATTATTAATGTTCCTCCATTAATTTCCTGATGCAATCTTAATGACATCTTGATGTCACTATTGAATTAAAGCCTGTTTAGTTTTTTTTTTTTCAAATAAAAAACAACAAACAGTAGTTTTAGATGTGGTTATCCATTTGCTGAATTTGAATGTCTTTATTAATTCTAATAAAATCCATGAAAGTACAGAGGGCTGTATCTTTTTAATATAGCAGACTTGGCCTTAATCCTGAGTCAAACAAATGATTTAACCAAGATTTTTTATTTTTTATTTTTTTCAAAATAAAGCAGTGTCCATTACATTGTTCTTAATTGTTCTTAGCCCTTTAATCTATCTGGAGTTCCTACTCAAAATACTACATGCAATGCATACAAAGGCTGTGGTGTGAAAAATCAGTTTCTGAGGCAGGATATGGTGACTGAATATTTCCTCTGAGCTATGGTGAAGTAAAAAAACAGAAACTGAGGTCTTGGCTTTGCTGCAGCTCATCCTAAGATTTTCACAAGTCCAAACACATTTTCTTGTGCTTCACTGGCTGCTCTTGACCCAAATGAAATCACAGAATGGCTGAGGTTGGAAGGGGCCTCTGGAAATCATCTAGTCACCTAATCCCTCCCCACCCCCCTCCTTGCCTCTCATCCTGTCACTGCGCACAACTGAAAAAAGACCAACTCTGTCCTCTCGACACTCTCCCCTCAGATATTTATACACATTAATGAGGTCTCCCCTCAGTCTTCTCTTTCCCTGGCTAAACAGGCCCAGTTCTCTCAGCCTGTCCTCGTACCACAGCTGCTCCTGTCCTCTAATTATCTTCGTAGCCCTCCTCTGGACTTGCTCCAGTAGCTCCATGTCCCTCTTGTACTGGGGAGCCCAGAACTGAACACAATACTCCAGGTGTGGCCTTATCAGGGCAGAGTAGAGGGGGAGGATCACCTCCCTTGATCTGCTGGCAACACTCTTCCGAATGCGCCCCAGGACACCGTTGTCCTTCTTGGCCACAAGGGCACATTGCTGGCTCATGGTCAGCCTGCTGTCCACCAGGACTCCCTCTCTCTGCAGAGCTGCCCTCCAGCAGGTCAGCCCCCAGCCTGTACTGGTGCTTGGGGTTATTCCTCCCTAGGTGCAGGACCCTGCACTTGTCCTTATGGGCATATCACTTCATTCAAAATGGGCATATCACTTCATTTCTTTCACCCTTCACATATTTCTTTCTGACGCACGTGTGTCAGAGCTGAGACCATTTCTCGCTTGTGATCTTTATGGTTCTGGCTGTGATTTTGAAAGGTTATGTGGTACATCTCAGTAACATTAACTGTAGAATTAAAAATGCCCAATACCAGATATGGTGGGACTAGAATAACTCATAAATGGGAAAATCAAGAGCGACCCTACTGCTCCCGGAGTCTTGCAGTGGCCCCTCAGGGCCACATCTGCATCATGCAGTCTCTGACACTGGGGAGTAAGAGACATGCCAAAGGAAACTGTAAGACGTGCCATGATGTGAACAGTCATCTCATTTTCTAACATTTTTGCCTAACAGTGTAGTGCAGCTCACGGAGGTACTGGCTGTGCAGCGTGCCCAGTGGCAGGTGTGGTGGCAATGGGTGTTCAGCCATGCACACGTGAAACATCACTGCATCCAAGTCCCTCCTTGGCTAAACATACACTAAGGTCAAGGCACTGTTACTTAGCAACTAATGACAGCTGATTAATCCATTTGTGGGCGTCATACGCTGCAGTGATGTATGCGAGCCAGTGCCTGCTTCTACTATTTGTGTAGTGGCAGGAAAAGCAAGTAACAATTACTGGTGAACGGCATCAGTAATGCTGACAACGGCATCATTAGATGTATAAATAATCACAGCAAACAGTGACTTTCCATTTTTAATGTTAGTGTCAGGATTCTGATTTTCTGAACTCTGCACTATTGTGTCTTTGAACGCTTTAGAACAGATGGGTTTTAAATGGGAAGGGAACAATCCCGGACTATAAAGGGCAACACAGTTTTTCCAGAAAAGTGAGCTCTTTGCTTTCTAGTGGATTCTCCATGTAAGCAAAGCGTCCCATAGTCTTCTGTGTATGTACCACAAGTGCCTGATCAAGCTGAAAGAAAGTGAAACTTTTCCAAAAGCAATTCTTCCAAGTTCTGGGGGCCTCTGAAGAGTTAAATAAAAAGAAGGTATTTTATAATGCATCTGCTTGCTGTCTGCAGCACATGCTCCAGAAGGGCAGTACCTGACCCTGTCAATGTCTAATGAACTGTGCAGTTCCATATGATTTATCATTGCTGGTGTTCCACCAGGAATGATCAATAATATATTCTATATCATTTCTTTTTACTTCCAAATGCACCCAGCAGGGTACAGGAACCTTTATTAAATTGTTGGAAAAAAGTAGAAACCCTTTCCATATTTTAACAGAGAAGACCTTAGCAGACTTGGTTTGTGTTTCAAATGCTGAAAAGCAAAAGCAAAACCACCTTTCACATACAGTTTGTTTATTTTTAAATAGAAGATCTCAAGAAAAAAAAATTAAGAATTTATATGTAGAAAAGAGACTTCAGATTGAATATTATTAAAGGAGGAGATAAAACTTTAAAGAATCTATTTTTTGCAGCTCAGTTTAGACAATAAAGCTGGAAAAAGCAAACTCCCCGAGGCTCTGAAAAAAGTAACAAGCAGAGAAGTTTGGCTGAGGCCCAGTATCTGTACAATGTTGCCCTGCTTCTCCTGCCCTTCATCTTCCCACTCCCTCAAATGCCCTGCGTGAGACCTTCCGTTTTCAGGCATTAATTTTACATTTTTTCCCCCATCTCAGGAGGATAATGGAATTCAAAATTATCTCCCCTGAAAAGACCAAATTGTTAGGGGGCAGAAGTGAAGGGAGAGGGCCAGTTCTCTTATGGAAAACCAGACCTCTCTGAGCTATAGTACATTTTATGTCTCTCTGTATCACGATCACTTATCCTTCTCAGTCTTGTTTATTGTAACCACTGAGAAAACAGTGCTGGAGAAATTTTCTTCTGATTAGTGATTAGGCACAAAGGGAAATTTGGACCGTCTTCCCTGCTCATTCCTTCTCCATTGTGCTAGGCTCATTCTACAATTTACATTTTCTTACCAGACTTCCCTGGGAAGATTCTTTCTTGTGTGCTGTATTCACACTCCCCAGATAACATGAGTATCAGATGTTTGCCCTTTGCCCAAGCGTGCTTTGGAGCGATTTTGCTTTTCTCAGTCTCCAAGATCACTGTAGGAAAAGGGTGATGCCACCTGAGGAACATCTAATAATGCCCACTGCACAGACCTTGAAAAGGAGCAAGGCCCTTTAGACCACAAAGTCAAATACACAATCAGAGTGTGGTGGTAGCAGACTTGCTTCTTCAGGTATATCTAAATTCTGATTGACCTCAGGGACTTAGGAGGGGCAGATAGAAATGGTCAGGAATAGGAGGCTATACACATGGTTTTAAAAGCAAGAAAAGATGTCTCAGAATGTGGTTCAAAACACCCTGGCCTCTTCTGGATAGATGGACACATTCACCATCCTTTAGCTGTCCAGGCATCCACCATACACAAAGCAAACTTGGCAGAAAAGCCACTGTAGCCCTTATGAGAAGGAAGAAGTACACCACCGTAACACCCCCTGAATTTAACATTAGGGATTTTATTTTTGTTTACTTATTTATTTTGAGAGAGAGCCAAAATGAAAGGGAAAAAAGCTGCTGCTTGTTTTCTGATAATTTAGATAGGAAGCATTTACTTGAAAGGCATTTGTGTATATGCTATTCAGCACAGTTTACTCCCTCACCTTCCCCAGCAGGAAAATGTTGCTATAGGCACAGAAAAATGGTGCTTGAATACCCATGCCTGGACCATGTCATACAATACATATCTATCTATCTATCTATATTAAATTCATATGTATTATTTCTGCCTTGCCTTTCTTTTAGTCCACCTTCCCTCTCCTGCTGTGGACCCCAGAGTTTATATGTAACCCAGCTTGTCCAGTTCATCTGCAGGAGCTGACGCTTCTCTCTGAGCTTGGAAGGAGGAGGGGGTGAAGCAGTCCTGCACTGCGAGCATCCAGAGGCTGCTTGCAAAGGCAGGAAGAGAAAGAGAAAAGACTCTTTCTCTTTTCTGAGAGAAAAAGACCAACCCCATGGCCACTTCATTCTCTTTGAACATAGCTTAAACATACCTGTGCAGGAAAATACTAACAAAGCATTATTTCCGTACTCATGGGAGCTGCAGGGCAGCAAATGGAGAGCAGTGGGTAGTGCCTGGCCCTCATGGGTTTCCTGCCTGGGAAGAGGTGAATGGGGCAGGGGTGGGGCGTGGTTGGAGCGTGGGGAGTGATGTTCCTCCACAGGTAACAGTTAGTCCTTTGGAGTCAGTCCTTTGCTATCACGTTGCTGTGAGCAATGTTGGTCTCACACTGGATATTTAATGCACCTTCTTGTTTGGGAGAAGAATTTAGGCTTATTTTCAGTATGGCTCCTATTCTGAACTAGATACCTCTTTAAAACTTGAAGTCACTGTGATGCCTCTGGAGTACTTTGCTTTGTTGGTGGTAACAGCTCCATCCTGAAACAGAGATGTGTTTTGTTGTTTTTTATTTTTATTTTGTTAAAAATTGACCAGCAGACAGATGAGGAGGTTCTCTCAGTAACATCCTTTCATTTAAGTATAGTTAAGCACTGGAAGAACCTCTTTGGATGCTTGTTTTGTTATTTTAAGCAGTGATTTCTTCATAAAAACCCACAGTTAATAAGAGTTTTAACCAATGGGTTGCAGCTTGTTCTTCTTTTGTGTAGCTGTGTGTATCTGTAGTGATACCACGAGTCTCCAGACTCCCTCAGTGGGAAGACGGAGAGTCTTCCTTCATCTCTCCAAATTCCTAATAAGTAGAGGTGAGGATGCTCTTGGGATGTAGTCTTAGGCAGGGCTATTTCAGCAGCTAATCTGAATAAGTGTTTTCACCCTATAGTTACAAGTGGCACACTTAGCAAGCAAAGAATTGCTTCTTTTCCTGTGGAATAAGAATTACTCTATCTTAACAGATAAGTCAAGTCTTCACTGTGGACTAGAAGGGAATCACCAAAGTCAGCTTCACTTTTGATGGAGCCAGAGGTTAAACTGTGAGCTTTGTGTTGCTCCTTGGTATGCCAGTAGGAACTTACTCTAAAGCTGGTGAGCCTGGGTGAATCATTGACTTCTCATGAGTCAGCTCAGGTCACCATGTTGTGTGTCTCCAGCTCCCCTCCAACTCTCTCATCTGCAGGATACCTACCAAAACTTGGTGGGGGCTGGCATGACAGGTATTTTGTGTGGGATGGTTCCACTCGCAGAGTGTGGTCTCTCTGCTGTGTTACTCTGCTCCGAGGAGCAAGAAGGACACCTTTTGCTTTGTATTTCTGCTGTACATCTCCTGTAGGGGAGTCTTGCTCCATAGATGGTCCTGTAAAACAAAACCATCAGCATTACTGACTGAGCAGCTGGTAGGTTTCTAACCACCACAGGTTTTATTGAATGTCAATCATCGATTTTAGTTCTTCTACATTTAACTTCCCTCTAAACTCTGTAATCTTTTTTTTTTTTTTTTTTGTCTTAGTGCAATATTGATTCATTAGAAGAGAGCCAAAATCAATTAAAAACAAACAATTTTTTGACACTTTGGTCTTTCTGCTGTGGTACCAGTTAATCACATGTTCATAAATATGCTAACATACAGGTCAGAAAGATGACATTAAAATTTAATGCACTTGGGGAAAATAAATTAAAAAGGTCTGCTGGAGAGGTTCTGCCATAGTTCTCGTTCTGCAGTCTGTCAGAGGATGCATAAACTTGTGACCTCTTTTGTACACAATTACAATATATCTCCTCTATCTAAAGCCGGATAATTACAAGGTTACATAGTTCCTTGGCAGGCTGAAGAAAAGGTTACCCTCATTTTCTTCTAAAGGCTTCAGAGTAATGCTGTGTGCTGGAAAGGTGCACAGTCATTTAATACAGTATGAATGGAGAGGAGGGATGCTCTTGCTGTTGCTGCTTAGTTGCTAATGAAATGACAACCCTGAATTTATGTTTTAGTTAGCACTATCATTCTCTTTATGCATGAAATGTGTGTGTGTGTGTGTGCATCTCTTGGCTGTAACGTGGCAGTGGCGTATGTCTGCGGGGCGTGTTGATGGTTGCTTGATTGACCTTCAGGCTTCTACTGCTGGCCAAGTGAAATGATGAAATGGAGCAGGTCAGGAGAAACAAATGGGTCTCACACAGCCTGCCTCTGCTCAGTCACTGCTCCTCTCCCCTTTAAAACTTGACTGTCCTCCCAATTAAGCAGCATCCAGTACTCAGATGTGTCCTCAGGGATCGGCTGGAGTCAGTGCTTGGTGATGCCTATCACAGCTCCCTGGTGGGCCTGGCAGCTCCTTCAGGATTTAAGTCACAAATTTTTAAATGAAGTGCCTAAGACTGGCTGAGAAGATAACCTTTTGAATGTGAACCAGTGTTGTGCAGTCACAGCAGGCATCTGCCAGACAGCAGAAAAAGTGAGTCAAATCCATCTCCAAGTAGTCAGTTGGACTGATCCCAGTAATGTCTTCAGACCTGTATCTGGGAAACATGGCCAGCCTCTTTGCCTTCAGTGTTAAAGCTGAAACCAGACAGTGACTGTGTAAGTAACAACCTTACCCAGCACAACCTTAGTCACTTGAAGGAGGTCTGCAAGGCTGGGAGGGTGGAGAGCTGAAGCTGGCCCAGGTGCTTTGCTGCGGATTAGACCCTGATCAAAACAATAATGCAAAAACCGAGGAGTGAGATGTCCTTCTTTCTCTCAGAGAAAAGTCTGTTGCAGAACCACTGGTGTAATGCAACCACCCATGTACTATTGAGTAGATGACAATAACATAGCCATAGCAACCATGAAATTTGGGGCATGAAAAAAACAGGAAGTGATGGATGTAGCAGCAGCCACAGAATGGCAAATGTGTTCACATGTTAAATGGTGCTGCAAATTGCTGAAAAGAGGAGTTAATGTTCAAAGACCTTTAGATTCATCGGCTTGCCCAACCAGCTTAGCTTATACCTGTGCTCTAGCAATGCCATCCACAAGTTATTACAGTCCTCATTATGACACTCCAAATTCTTGCTTTCATAAAAATGGCAACCTTCTGCCCCAGGTGGGAGGCAAACTCCCCCTCTTTTTCTTGCCCTGCTGTAATGCTGGTGAGTTTACTGAAGTAGTTGTGAAAGATAAGCAGCCAGTACAAAGTCAGCAGCTATTACTGCCAACTCGCAGCAGACTGTAATGTAATGGACCACCTATGACAGCCTAAATGCTTGGTTTTCTTCTAGGCAGCCCTGACTGCCTTTTACTGTGAACTTGTGGTGAAACTGCTGGTCTGTAAGGCTCAACATGCCAGGCAGCTTTCTGTGCTGTGATCCTAAGACCTGAAATACCGTTTAACACAGTATTTAATGCAGTCAGCAAGACTAATAAGTAGAAATGTAGAAGTGTATCCAAGAAATAATTGTAAAGCTTAAAAAAAAAAAAAAAAAGAGAGAGAAATGTTATATCCCTGGATATTTTCTTGGTGTTTTCCACTTGCGACCCATCACCTACCCTGCCGCCGTGAAGACAAGGCACTGGTGCCCTGCAGTAAGGGGGATGCCCGCTGGATGTCAGGATTGCTCCACAAAAGTGCAAACACAGTGTAATTTATCTAGCAGTCAAAATGTTTCTCCAGAGAGGAACAAGTTTTAGGACGTGTATTTTGTGCAGTTATTCTCTCTCTGTTTCAGTCTCTCATCTATACACACACATAAATCCTCGGATCTCCTGAACTGTGCAGAGTGGGTAAGCCATAGCTAAAACCTTGCATCTGTTGGGTTATATGGGAATTATGTACAAACCAAACAACAACTTAAAGTTGTTCAAATCCTGCCACTGATTTCAGAAAAAGTTAGTTCCTCACATACCTATGAAAATCAGGGTCTTACTGCCATGATTAATGAGAGAGGGAGAGTCTGTAATTGCAATCAAATAGATTCAATCACTTAATTCAGTGATTAATGAGATCAACAAATTGTACGTGGGTCAGCTCAGTTTTAGACTAACACCTTGCCTGTGAATTTTTTACAGAGAGAAACTAAGTAAAAAAATCAACCACAGCATAAAGCTAATTCTCCCCTGCCAAAAACTCCTCTCTGACCATCTGAAATCATACTGAATGGAAAATAAAACTGCAAATACCTATGTAGTGCAAATGTCAGTAGCAGCTAGCTCTCATTTTAATTTAATATTGAAATGTATTAAATATAAAAGGAATCTTGTTAAATGTCATAATCATGATGACAATCCAAATGAAATTAGCTGGAAGAGTCAATTAGATTCAGAAGCCAGGCAGGAAGTGGAGTGAGTCACTGGGAGAGGAGGATCCCCCAGACACCACACAGCATGGATTACAGTTTTAAATGTCATGTGGAAATGAATACAGTGCTAATGCTCTCTTGTTTAAGGGAAGGTTATTTGCTCATTCTCCCGAAGGCAAATTGTTATATTTTTTTCTTAAGAGATTAGGCAAACCCACGGACTAGGTAAACAGAAACTGTGCAGCAGTATGGGCTGCCTGGATTGTAAGTACACAGGGACTATTTGGATGCACAGAGACTGAATTGTAGAAATGAAGCTGGCATTTATCCAGAAATTATAAATGTTTTCAGTGCTCTTATTTTCGGTATCAGAAAGGAAGTGAAAAAGAAGTGCATGTGTGAACAGGATAGAGAAATTGTTGCCCTTTAACAAAGAAACAATATTAATTCTTTTCCTCCCTGCCTCTGGCTTTCCTTTCTAGAAATAGTGATGTAGGCAGTTCTGTGATCCTCCTATATATGTACTTTTGTCATTCCTACCCACACCTCTATTGACAGTAACAGAACTTAAAGACCTCAGCTACAGATATTTTCCTTATTGGTATATCTCATGCAGTTGTACATCTTGTAATTTTTATGGACTGTCCAGGTACCTATTATTCAGCCAAAATCTTTTTCACGATCAGCTTTCCAGTTTGCTTTCTACTGTCATATTTATTCAGCAAAATCAACTTCAGATTATGGCTATGTAGTTACATCTCTTTTCTGTCATTCAGTCACTAATATCTTGCAACTATTGCAGTAGAAGAAGGTCAGAGTAAAGATACAAGATTAGTTTATAACTTGCAGATAATATCAGAACTACTTTTGAGGGTGACAGGTGGCAATTTAAACATTAAGTAAAACTGGAAAAGGCCTTACGGTTTCTAAAATATGCTGCTTATCTATGTTTTTCCTATCTTGTACCCCTCTCCTATTAACTTGCAATTCATATGAGGACTTCTCTTATCTTTCTCTTTTTTTTCCTCACTATCTACATGAAAGATTATGAAGGACAAAAAGAGAATAGCAAGTTCACCGAGTGAAACTCTTTCTCGATTATTTAAATTTCTGGTAAATGATTTATCTTTTACAACACAGCTCCTGGGGGCTATAAAAACACTAGCAATGGCTTTGCAGTTTAATGTTTTAACTATTTTGCCCTTGCTTTGAACATAGCAGAGGATTTTTTTTTTTTTTTTTTTTTTTTTGTCAGAGAAAGCAGAAAGAAGCAGCTCAGCTGGGATGGCCCAGGCATCATCAAAGACCTGGTCTCCTACATTAAGACATATCACATATCTGGTAGTCTCCTAGGTCTGCCCATTCATTTTGGGATGGGATGGTCAGGAAAGCTGTGGGTGAGCTACGGTTTTGTGCTATGCTGTAGTTATGTATTGTGCTTGTTTTAATTCTCTTCCTTCTATTTCTAACAGTCTTTATGCCTTTCTGACTACTGAACATTGAGCTGACATTTCAGGAAATTATCCAGAGTTATTCTGAGACCTCTTTCATGAATTGTTAATGTAGAGCCCATCATTGCATATGTATAGTTAGGATTGTTATTTTGCCATGTGCATTACTTTGCATTTATTGACATTGAATCTCTTCTGCCATTTATTACCCAGTCACTTGGCATTACAAGAGCTTTCCACAAGACTTTGAGGTCAGTTTTAGGTTTGAATTTCCTGAACACTTTTCTACAAGCAGAAAAATTTCTACCTCACTAACAAATATTCATTACGTTTATAGCAATGAAGAGAGGCTTTTATGGTCCATTCATGAATATATGGTGAGCAGATCTGGCTCTAGCTCTGAGACTTAATCCCCATGGGATGTCCTCCTTCCACTGTAAAAACTGACCAGTCACCATTTTTGACTACTCAGCTTTTACAGTCAGAGTTATTAATTACTGTGTTCCCTCTCTCTTATTCTGTGACAGCTTAATAACTTCAGGTGCTTTTAGTGCCCAAAATTTTCAGAAGCTTTTGGAAAGTTCAGGTCATCATATAACCATGTAATTCCTTTCCAAATGCTCACTGAATTCTTAACGGAACAATAGCCTTTTGAAGCATCTCTTTCCTTTAGAAAGCTGTGTTGGATTTTATTTTCTCCAGTATTTCTAGCTATAAGTTTTTTAGTTACAGCACTACCACTCCTCAGTTCACTGTGTAATTCAGGCTCAGTGCCATCTCTGTAGCTGCTACTGTCAATGCAGCATTTGAAATCACAGTGCCATTCTGCATTTTATTTCTTGTCTGCAGACACCAATCTAATCCACAGGGTAAAATCTACCGAACATCCCAGTTTAGCAGAGCTGTGCCTCTGTTTCTTCACCACGGCTGAAGACCATATGATCTCAGTTTGTTACAATTCTTTCTGTCTGTTTATTGCACTCCAGGCTGGGATTGTTCCCTGGGCTAATCCCCATGAGGAAGTGCTCTGGTGTCAGTGAGTCCCATAGCTGTCACAGGAGGAACATCAGAGGAAAGAGTTCATTTAGATTTTCTCCTTCAAAATCATCTTTCTTGAGTGCTCCTTTTATATATAAGTAGGAATTTTCAGCCTAGCTTTTTGTCTGGCAGCCTTTCAGATGCTATTGTTCAGGAAAGTTTTGTTGTTGTTGGTGGTGGTAGTGGTTTAACAAGCTCTTGCTTCTCTTTTTGGCCTATCAGATAAAGTTTTGCAGACAACTTCCAAGAATATAAGCTGTATTTTATATTTTCTCACTTAGAATTCCTTCCTTCCTTCCTTCCTTCCTTCCTTCCTTCCTTCCTTCCTTCCTTCCTTCCTTCCTTCCTTCCTTCCTTCCTTCCTTCCTTCCTTCCTTCCTTCCTTCCTTCCTTCCTTCCTTCCTTCCTTCCTTCCTTCCTTCCTTCCTTCCCTCCCTCCCTCCCTCCCTCCCTCCCTCCCTCCCTCCCTCCCTATTTTTAGAGTCCCTTTTTATCACTAATGGCAGCCTTTGTTCTTCAGTTTAATACTGTTGACTTTTACTGTGATCAGATGGTAGTCTTTTGTTGCGTGTAATGTTGTAACTTTTTTCTTTTTGAAATGTGTTCAGTTCTGGTCTCCACAATTTAAGAGGGATGTTAAGATACTTGCAAGTGTTCAGAGGAGGACAACAAAGCTGGTAAAAGGGCTGGAAGGCATGTCCTATGAGGGGAGGCTGAGGACACTTGGATTGTCTAGTCTGGAAAAAGAAGGCTGAGAGGTGACCTCATTGCTTGCTATAACTTCCTGAGGAGGGGAAATGGAGAGGGAGGTGCTGGTCTCTGCTCCCTGGTAACAGGTGACAGAATGTGAAGGAAGAGCATGAAGCTGTACCAGGGGAAGTTCATAATATTCTCCCACCAAATGTTCATAAGAACAGTCACTGATGTGGGATCCATTTGTCGAGGTGGTTGCTCAGGCCAGGAGAAGCAGTGTGTTGGATTGTTGGCTGCTAAGACTGGCTTGGGTTATAACACTGCCACCCTTACCCATTTCCTTGTGAGGTTCATTCCGTTGGTTCACATGTTTGCTGCTGTGGTACTTGCTATAACATACAACCCCAAGTATGGGATATTTCCCCCCAGCATTAAATCTCCTTGAAGTACATGCTGGATTTTCCCACCCTCCCTCATTACCCACCAATTGTACCTGTGTCCATGAGCAAAGACAATCCTGTGAACGGGTTTGTCTTTTCCCAGCAAAGGAGTAGTTCACGTTACCTTTCCTGGTGTTGTGGTTTAACCCCAGCAGGCAGCTAAGTACCACACAGCCACTCACTCGCTCTCATCAGGTGGGATGGGGGAGAAAATCAGAAAGCTAAGAGTGTGAGAAGTCATGGGCTGAGATAAAGACAGTTTACTAGATAAGGCATGTGTAAAAGCTGTGCATGCAAACAAAGTGAAACAAAGAATTCATTTGCTGCTTCCATCGACAGGCAGGTGTTCAGCCACCTCCAGGAAAGCAGGGCTCATCATGCGTAACTGTTTCTTAGGAAGACAAACACCTTCACTCTGAATGTGCCCCCCTTCTCCTTCTTTATGCCATCTGAATGTGATGCCATATGGTCATATGATATAAGATATCACAGAATGGCTCAGGTTGGAAGGGACCTTAAAGATCACAAAATCACAGAATCACAGAATTGTCTAGGTTGGAAGAGACCTCCAAGATCACCTAGTCCAACCTCTGATCATCTATATCCCTTTGGTGAGTTTAGGTCAGCTGTCCTGGTTGTGTCCCTCCCAGCTTCTTCTGCACCCCCAGTGTAGTCCCAAAGTACCTATGGACAAAACCAGTCTCCTTGCTGGAAGGGCAGCACAAGAAGTTGAAAAGTCCTTGGCTCTGTGCAAGCACTGCTCTGCAACAACTAAAAGCATTTGTGTATCATCACTATTTTCACCCCAAATTCCAAACATAACATCATATGAGCCTCTACAAAGAAAATTAACACTATACCAGCTAAAACCATGGCACCCAGCCACTTCTCTACATGCACTATGTGTCTTTATCTCTTTCCACAGTAGTTAGGGTCTTTGTTTGGGCAGGATGGTTAGCAGAGTCTCTGGTGTTAACCAGCCAAGTGACTTCTACACACTTACATCCCAGTGCTTGCATTCTCTGGGGGCCAATGCTCCCAGTCATGTCTTTAACAGCCTTTATATCATTCAAGCTTTCTGCAGGCCTGTGGGTGATAGGGGATATGATGAACTCAATCAACTCCATGTTTCTTGGCACAGGAGTCTATGAGGTAACCTTGGAAAAAAGTACTGATGTTTGACTCATTTTTTTCTGGGGTAATCTGTTGCCATAGACCTTGTCTTTCAAGGCTCAAGATGGCGTTTGGGGCAATGGCATGGTTTACAGGGTATGTTTCTGTAGTCTTGACCTTGATAACATTTCCAGCCACAAATAGCTGTGTGGTAAGCATGTTGCAATCGCCTTGGCAGTGGTCCATCATATCAATCTGCCAGGCCTTGGCATATCGGTAGCCCAGCCACTGCCCTTTACTCTGGGGAGACTTCACTCATGTGGATCACTTGATTATTGCACACATTTCTCATTCATGGATGACTCGGATGATGGCCTCAATGGTCAGGTCCATCCCTTGATCTCTAGCAAATCTGTATGCTGCATCTTTCTCTAGATGTCCCAATGTTTAATGGGCCTACTGAGCTACAAATAGGTCACACATAAGTTCCTGTCCCAGGTCAATTGGAGACACAATTCTGGTAGCCTCACCTACCTGCTCATTGCTTTGATGTTCTTCAGTGGTACGGTTCTTGGGCATGTGAGCATCCACGTGATGTACCTTTAAAGCTACGTTTTCTACTTAGGCCCTGATGTCTTGCCACAATGCAGAAGCCTAGATGAGCTTACCTCTGTGCTGACAGTTGGTCTGGTTCCACTGCTGTGGCACATGCACAGGGCATTTGCAACCATCCATGAGTCAGTGCAGAGGTAGAGTACTGACTACTTTTCTCATTTGGCAACATCTAGACCCAGCTGGATGACTTTCACTTCTGCAAAAAGACTTGACTCAACTTCTTTGATGGCTTCCATTACTTGTCATGTGGAACTCTACACAGAAGCTTTCCACATGTGATGTTTTCCTACAACAGGACAGGTAAACAGAGCGTAGTGCCTTTCACCTTCCAATAATTCATTGTAATGTGGTGCCTCTTGGCTATGTTGTTCTCCAGCTATGCTCTGAAATCTCTGCTTTCTGGCCAGTCCATGACCTCTTCCAGGATTTCTGAGTGCTGATTTCTGATTTCTGGTTGGGGTTCCCTATTTGTTCCCATTATGTGATTGATGCTGCCTGTGTATTCCATATATTGTTGCTTGCATGACGCGTAGAGGGAAACTTCTATCTGAACATCCAGTGCAGCACAGTCAGCCAAGGTGTCAAGAGGAGCTGTGCTCCTGTACCAACAACTTCTGAAGCAGCTCGAACCCCCTCATATGCTGCTAGTATCCCTTTATTTTTTTTTTTTTTTGGGTCGGGATTAGTGATCCTCAATAGCCCTGTTTTCAAAACCCTGGAGGTAGATCTTGTGTTTCTTCTGGTGTTTCCTTGCAGAGGCTCAATGCGAGGCTACGCTCCCAACTGCAGCATAAAGCACTTCTCTGACAGCTGGTCTTGTATGGATGGGCCCAATGGCTCCTGCACAAGCTTTCTCCTGTTTGATGTGTTCAAAGTCTTGATGCTACTTCAGACCCCACTCAAAATAATTCTTTGGAGTTGCTTGACAGAAAGGACCCTCAAGCTTACTGTAACCTGGAATATTAATTCTCCAGAAACCTACAATGCCTAGAAAAAAAGTTGTGTTTCTGTTTAGCTGGTAGGGACATGGCTGTTATCTGACTGATCACATCCATAGGGATGTGACGTGCACCTGGGCATTCTACCCCCAAGAACCAAATCTCTTGTGCAGTTCCTTTGACCTTGCTTTGTTTTATGGAAAGGATCAGAGGGAGCCAGATTATTTTTTCACCTTCTCATACAATTCCTGTTCTGTGTTGCCCGACACAATGATGTCACCAAGGTATTGCTGATGTTCAGGGGCATCACCCTGTTCCAGTGCAGTCTGCATCAGCCCATGGCAAATGGCAGTCTGCTTCCACCCCCAAGGCAGTTGATTCCAAGTCTTTTGGACAATTCTGTGTATGAAACCACACTGTTCTGCACTCTGCTGCCAAAAGCATTGGCAATATCAGTTGTGGCATGCTACTTGGCTGCCTTCAAAGAGGTCATATTGGAGTTCTAGCACGGCAGCACTCAGCAGCGGTGTGACTTCATTCAGGCCATGATAGTCCACTGTTAACCATACTGGACTATTAAAGGGTGCTAAGGTCTTGCTGGTTGCTTCTTGACTCTCCAGTCAATGAATCAGCTCATGGATGGAAACCAGGGAGTCTTGGTTAGTGAAATATTGATGCTGATGTGCCATTGTGGTAGCATTCATCATCTGCTTTTCTTTGACCTGGGGTGGGCCAATCACAACAAGGTGTTTCTGCCACCTGTTCCCTGTTAGGGGCACATCAGCATCCAACACGGACAAGGCTGGCATCCCCCTGCCTCTCCAAAGGGGTTCTCTGCCCCCACAGTCATATGGCATCAGGGTGCACAAACACCGCTGTCCACTGGTACCTGGCATCATATGGATCTGACACATGACACCCTGGATCCAGGGGAAAAGGAGCCAAGAGGAAATATCCTGTCAGGAGTGTGATCTGAACCCATGCCTTCCACAGAGACTGCAACCTTCATGCAGCAACTAGACCACTTGGTCATTCTGACACATATTTATGAGCTATGTCATTGTACAGGCTGCTGTGAACCCAGTTAACTCCATCCCAGCCAGACTCATAGCACAGCTCTGTAAGGAAAGGTTGGAAGAGATTTTTTTTTCTGATACAGTTCCAAAGAAGCAGAGCTGTTACTGGGGTGGTGGGTCAAGAATAAAAGTGCAATAACTGGTACTACTCTAGTAGTAGCAGAGGTACTTTTTCTGATGTGGCTCTAGGTGTGGAAAGGCTCCCAATCATAAAATAATAGAATCATTATTAAGGCTGGAAAAGACCTCCAAGATCATCTGGTCCAACCACCACTGTACCACCACTATCACCCACTAAACCATGTCCCTAAGCACCACATCCAATCTTTCCTTAAACACCCCCAGGGACGGTGACTCTACCACCTCCCTGGGCAACCCGTTCCAATGCCCAAGATGAACAGTAGTTTGAATGGAATTCGAGAGTGATGAAATGAGTAGTACCTTTATGTGCATCTTTTTCTTGGGGAGAACTGAAGGCCTTGAATGGTCATGGGAAAGCACTTGAGAAAGGGAAGCACTCGTACCATCAACACAAAGCCCAAGGAGCTCTATATTCTCAGTAACAAATCCTTGACTGCTGATTGCATTTCATGAAGAAAACCAGAATTCAGCAGCCAGAAAACATGTAAGGGATATAGTGTGTATCTGCAGCTGTGTGTTTTAGATGGCTATACCTAGATCTACAACATCAGAGGGCCTACAAAGGGAGCACAGAGGAAAAGACACTTCTGTAAATACTAGGTCAATTTCTCTGTCTTTTCTGACAGAGAAGTGCCCAACATTCTGATTCTGCCATATTTGAAGTGCTGTTACCTAGAAATTAATAGCTACAGGCCTCCCTCAGGGGGTTATTGTGGTATATATGTATATATATATATATATATGTATGTTGTTAAAGAGTTGCAGCATTTTGTCCTTTCTCAGAGACAATTACTTAAAAGAGAATATATTTATCCAGGCTGTGAGATCCAGCTGCTACCTGGAATCAGCAGGCAGCCTTTCAGGTTTAGGAAAATCAGAACATAGAGGTCATGTATTTTTTTGCCCCTCTTACTTACAAAAGCACTTCATTTCTTTCACCCATCAAAATGGTTCCTGGCTGCTTTCTACACAAGAGGCTGGTTATTACATGCTGAAGATTTGCATTGGCTTTGCAAATAGAAAATTCAGTAACACTTAGCATAAATTCATTGATCTAGACCACATGAACTGATTTAAGGATATACCTAGTGAGGGAAAAGAAGACCCTTTTGAACCTTATCCTTGGACTAGTCCAACTTTTGAAGACATTCCGTATTTATATCATTGCAGGGGGAAGGGGGTGGGAGGAATGGAGAAAAAGTTTTAAATTATACATTAAAAACAGCTCATGGTGCAGTCTCAAACTGCTTCTCCTAAATTAAAGATGATTTTTTTTCCCCCAATGTAAGAGCTTATATTAATGTGGTTCAGCTGTTGGTCCAGTAGATCACAGGTTTCATTTGCCAGCACGTGGGCATCTGAGGCATTTAAAGGCAGGAAAGGTGAGTGATGAATAGGTACTGTCAGAACAGAACCAACAAGCATCGAAGTATGGAAGAGGGTTGCTCAGCCGTATGCCCAGGTGTTGTCAGAGGTTTCGCCTACACTGCTGAACTATGCAGGAGCAGGCGTGGGCTCATCCCCTGGCAAGCAATTGTACTCATTGATACACGGTTGGCGCACCCGCTGGCACAACTTCAGCATCTGTACTTTCCTTTCCTTGCATGCACTTTATTGGGAAACAAAATGCCTGTCTAGGGGCTGAAAATTGTATTTATATAGTTTCATATAGATATATCAAGTTTGGGCACTGCACTGTTGAGCTGAACAACATATTTTACAAAGCATGACCGTGCTCTGTCCTACATCCAACAAAACAAACTGTCCTGGAAAGCAAGTCTAGAGAATTGCTAGTGTACCTATGCAATATGGAAAAGCAAAACAGGGGGAGATAGAGATACAGACATTTTGTCCGAAACAAATGGGCTGAAGAACAAAATTGCTTATGAGAGTAATAAACTTTAAAGAATCCTTTTCTCGACCCCAATTCTTGTTCACTTATTGCACTTAGGTCATTTTAAAGACATTAGTGTAACTACTCCATGCCTGCTCTTGTTAATTTTCTTTAAGTATAGTAAAATAGCATTTTATTGCTTGCACAATTCCCTGAGCAATTGCATTTTCTTTGTCACACTTCCTTGGTAAGTAAAACTGCCTGAGCAGTGATTGTTGGGTAAATTAGTATCATTCACATGCTCATTTTGCACTTTGGAGTGTCAAATGGTGTTTGACTAAGAAAACTTCTTCCTTGTTGTTGCTATTGGATGTGGGAGGAAGGGAGATAAGTAAATTTTCATAATAGAAGAGTTAGACACACTTCTGAATGTCAGTTTTATATATGTTGATAAAACCTACAGACACAAATCTGTTTCTGACTGTGATTTCACTAGTATGCCATAACTTCCCACACTGTTTAATGAACAAACACAAAGGGAATAATAGTCCTATTGATTTAACTCTCATTTAACAAAACAAAACTAAACAAAAAAATATTGGTGACAGTGTGCAATTCCAGGAGGAACTACGATAAAAAGAAACTATGCAGGAAGCAGAATGGGGGTTCTTAAACATCTGTGTTGCACAATGCGAGGGATTTAATTTACGGGCCACTCAGCTTAACATGTGGAGCAAGCTCTCTCTAGAGGCCTGCCCTGTTGTCAAGGTCATGAGAGCTGCAGAAGAGGATGGCAGCTCCACTGCTGTCTGCCTGAGCTTTCTTACAGCAAAACCAGGGGATGGATGGTGATGGGGAATTGATTTGCTCCGGGGTCTCCTGCAGTTGCCTTGTGTCCACAATGCAGTTCAGCAGCTCAGTGTGAGCACAGCCTGCACATTGGATGTGGCCTGAAAGGGTCAAGTTCAGAGGCTTAAACTGACTTATACCCTACTGAAAGAGGCATACACCTCTGTGGGTTCAACCATCAACCATAGATTAGATACATTCAAATGAGTGACAATTCCCACACGAGTCTAACAGATCTATCTTCCTCCAAATTCCACTTCTGGGCAACTTTGGGTAGAAATGCTATCATCTGATATACTGTCATTCTGTTCTGTGTCACCCAGAGACACAAAGCCTAGCTCCTAAAAAACAAGGTACAAAATACTTGTCTGGTACATTTCCAACTGACAAAACACAATATGTGAGAGCATAGGGATGGGGGAGACAGACTTATGAATGTAGACTTATGAGTGTGGAAAATAATATTTATGTCAATGGCCCCTATCCTGACATAGGTTAAATACTTATTTTTAATACCTTCTAACACAGACAAGAAGCATAAAACAGAAAAGTGGCTGATTAATAATTGCTTGTGTATAAGAATGGGTCATCTGCATTCCGCTCTGTGCAGTGAGTGGTATCATAGTATCATGGAAGAAGGCAGAAGGATGTAGTTATTAATGATTAGTAAAGGGCAGAATTTTAGATCTTACATTTGACATGGATGCCTGAAGTCTGCTAATTAAACCATCTGAGGATCTGATCAAAGGCATTTAAGGTGGAGTTTGCTTAGCAAGATGCAGATAATTAGATGAAAGCTACTAATGATTTACTTTTGCAAAGTGCAACCTAGCACTGCTGTCTAAAAAGTGACACTGCCTGAAAATCCTGTGGTTTGGGTTTCTCAGTGTAACAGCCTAATGATTAAATACCGAGCACAGATCAGGCCAGGAACAAGTCGTGTAGTCTACTTCACAGGGAATAAAGACTGTTTGATCTACAGGAGAGTAAAGGTTTATGTTAAAAAGGGGCGGATCTCCTTTCAGATATGCCCACTGCTCTTCACTGGGTGAAAAGGTGCCTCAGTTTGCATGGCTAGAGTGAAGTCAGATGACTGCCATGGCTAACATGGGATTTATCTGGGACTGAAGCAAACCAAACTGATGTAGCTGTGATCCTGACACTGTCTTCTTTGGCTGCTACCTTTGCATCAAACTCCTTACGTACTTTTCCTTTTGTACTGCCATGCCCTCTCCTGAACCTCTGAGCTGAGCCCCCTTTCCTGGATCCCCTAGTTCTGTGGAAAGTCCCCACAAGTCCCACCAACCTCTCTTCCAGAAGCAGACGGCAGGTCTTCCTCCACTGGTGTCCCTCGGGAGTGGACTTGCAGGTTAGTTTAGTTTTGCACAGGGCTGGGAGGTCAACCTGTCTGCTTGCATCCCAGATAAGCGCTCTGCTGGCTGGGTTACGAGGCCAAAGCAGGCTCTGCTGCTGGAGAGGGGGTTAGAAGGAGTCCTGAGGACTTCTTCCAGATGAGGTGCTGCAGCCAAGATCTGGCAGACTACCTTGCTTGTCACTCTTGCTTATGCGCAGACCTGAGACGATCTGCTCTGTCAAGGCATACGTGACAGCTGGCGTACCTACCGGCACATATTGCACACCAAGGGAATTTTATGGGTAGAAATGCATGTGTCTGCATGCATTTACATAAAAGCTAATTTAGATAGAAGGTAGCCGGAGGTTTTGGACTTAAACATCCTGTGAATCTAACCCCTATTAACCTGCTGGTTTAAACAATATTTGAGCATTCACTAAAATGTCTCTTAATCATTTATTAATTCTTTCCTAAGTATTTATAAATGGGACCTAATATGAAGTGTGATTAAGCTTTGTCCATTTTGCTCCAAAAAAACAGCTCTGTGAAAAAAATTCCCATAAATTATCCAAAGCAGCAGCAGTCCTCAGCCTTAATTACAGCATTCATTACACACTTATGCAGTCATATAGACTTGACGGTTTTAGTAAAACTCAAGAATGTTTTTTCGCAATTTTAACATGCATCCTCAGGGAAGCTTCTGTGGAGAGACAGCAGGCTCTGAAATGAGCTATGGCTGTTGCTGTGCAGTAAAAAACAACCAACCAACCCCTCCCCCTCCAGTTCAGATCTTGCTCATCTGCTGCCTTCACCTCAGAGTACCGACATGCTTGCCCAGAGAGGCCACTCTATGGACACCCTTGCCCTTCCCCAACCTCTGAAGCTACCTCTCAGGTCAGTGTCAAACAACCGGACACTTCCTTTATCCCCACGACTGCTGTTGCATTGCTTTAGTGGGAAAAAAAACACGGGAGAAAGATGGGTGGAGGACCCTGGGGAAGCCAGTGGTCTCATGCCAATGCTTATAGCTATATGTCCCTATGTGGCTGTGCATCTACAGTATAAGTCAATACGATGTATCTGCAGCTTAAGTAATCCAAGAAACAAAATCACTTTTGGTGTGCTAAGATGAAAGTAAGATGACAGGTCAAAAAGGATAGAAAATAAAAGAAAGACTTACAAACTGGATTTACCAGAAACTAAAAATTAGAAGGAAGGAAGAAAAAGTAAGACTAAGAAGCTGGCAAACCAGAAACTGAATAGAGTGTAAGTTCCAGAGATCGGAGAGCTGAAAGAAATTTAATGTTTTAGAAATAGAACTATGGTAATGAAAGAACTGCTGAAAACTTAAATATATCAAAGGATTCAAATAGCTCCTCTTTTGGAGGAGTCTAATTTGTTTCTGGTAGATTAGTAATAAGAGCTGGCTAGTTCTAAATCACCATTTCTTGCTCTCAATTTTGTTATTGAATATTGATCTTCCATTCTGAAATGGAACAAACACCCCAAATTTTAAAGTTTCCATGGAACACTGTTGTCTTCAGCATTTATTTTCTCTTGTTTGATATGCTTCATATGAATGGGTAGAATATTTAATTTGGAAATGGAAAATTATTCATTTTTATAGTGCTACAAGTTGTAACAAAAGCATTCTTAGAACACTACAAATAAAGTGAAGTGAACAACTTATTTTAAAGCAAACATCAAAATGTTCCTTTTAAAAATGGTCTATTTTCCCCAACCAAAAACTGCTCACAGAAATTACCATACTTCTACAAAATATTTAGTTTCAAATTAACAGCAGTGGGAATTTGCTTCATCAGGAGCTGACCAGCTTTGTTATTGATTCAGTCAAAGAAAAAGCACAGAGGAAAAGCCCAGGGATTTTCTGTTATTGTGCAGTCATTTTAATTTGCAAACAGAAAGTATAAAATGCACATACATACATAAAACCAGCCATACAGAATTCAGCATGCTGACAGTTTAGATCCATGCAGCACAGGTGTAAATAGCTCACAAAGAGCAAGGCAGTAGGGAAGCAGGTACAATATTTTTGTTATTCATGAAAATGTAAAATTTGTATAATTCGGGTTTAATTGTCCGTACACTATATCTGGTATTCATCTGTTTTGGGTGTTTACCTACTTTCACCTTAATTGCTAAGAGACATTCTGTCTCAGCAAGGATAAAGACCATTTCCTTTGTATGTTGTTAATAAGAAATAAAGTGTAAAAAAATAAAAATGAAAAGGTGTTCCACGCCTGGAATAAAACTCCTCAGCAGTTGTAAACCTCTCTGTGGTTGGGGCTGGTGATATGTCAAAAGGATAGAGATTTTCCTCTAACATCAGAGAATGAGCAAGCCCTGCATTTGAATGCTCACGCATTTGAGCAAATACATCACACACGGTTCTCTGGATAAAAACAAAAGAAGTAATTAATTGCAAATTACATGGTGATAGCAATTCCTGTTGAGAACTCGGCTGAATTTTGTCACTTCTAGTAGCTCTCCATCCCACACTGCCCTCTTCTGAGATATGGGAAAGACTGAAAATGATGGGAAGAGATGCAAGTTCCAGCACATTCTCAGTGCTCTCTCTCTCTCATTCCTTAGGGTGGGCTGCTTTAAACCCAGGAGTGCGGCCCCTGTTGCACTGAACTGCTTTAAAGACTACAGGAAACTGTTTTAAAGACTCCCCTATGGAACCTATATTTTGATTTCTTTTAGCCTTTCCTGTCCTATTTTTTTTCTTTTCATTCCATATCAGAGCCACTCATACTTTTCATTTTTTTAATTAAGATTTGTATAACTTCCCACTCATTTCACCCTTTACTGCTTGGTCAACCACCTCTGTGTTATCCAAAAGTTGCTTTTACAGGCTCTTCCAGAGGTCCAGCTTCAGCTCTTCCAGCCACATAGCTCAGCCACTACAGCCACTTTGGGTCCCTGAGCTGATTGAGAACTTGCTAAACTCTTTCATATGCTGTCCAAAAACAACTACACCTTTATCTTGGTCCTGGAGATGGTAAACTGACTTAAATCAGAAGACAGATCTACCAGGAGAAAATAGCTGTTAATGTGCTCAGCCTGGTGTTCATGCAAACCACAAGCATAATGTTAATATCAATGCTGTTTCTGGGCCCAGACTATCTCCAAGAACTGAAAATGTGTGGCCTCAGTTTGAGGCAATGCTGTTAGATGGGGGCCTTGCATGTAGGACCATGGAAGCTGTTACGCAGATGTGTGGATGTTGTGTCTTTCACTGTCTTCTTGGACACACACCCACAGCTGTTCAGATTTAACTCTTTCTCTGACATAATTTTGGCAAGAATATGGTGGCTTCTCTTCCAGATGTGCCTTTGTCCTATTCCTCACACATTTCTGCCTGTCTGTTCCTAATATACTTGGTGTACCTCCTGGTTTTGCAGTTCAGGCTATTCTTTCATTAATTCCTCCACAATCATGTCTGCTCAACCTTCCCCTGGTCAAAATTCCTATTTTTGCTCTCTAACATCCCTATTAACCACACCATTTTTTTCCCATTCCTATCTTTCTTGACTCTTACCTTAATGTTACTTGCTCCTGGCAAACAACCTGCAAGTCCTGTCTGTCTTTTCCCATACTTTGATAAGCCCCAAAGTAGGATAAATATATATTTTTTGTAGTGCTGGGAGATCCTGTTACTCTTTTTTTTTTTTTTTTTTCCTAACAGTGAATGTCTTCCAGCTAGTGCCTGGGATAAGCGGCCTGAGCCGTGTGGTATTAAGGGCTGTCTATTCAGTGGGGGAACTAATGTCTTTAAACGTAAATAAGATTATTTTCTAATAAAAGCAATAAATGAGCATCCTATGGCTAGTTAAATATGCCTTCATCTTACAGAAGCTAAAGGGAAGCTGTCCACTGACACTGATGATCTGATGCTAGCCTTAAGTTGATATTTGCTATACAATCACTTCAAGTCCTTCTTCTGTTTGCACTGGTGTTAAGTTGTTGATACAGTTTAGCCTTTATTTTAACAGCATTACTTGTTTTCCCACGTCTCATGAATATATTCAGGCTAGTTTACAAATTTACGTAAATTCAATTGTTTAAGGAGAAAAAATATGTCAAAATAGCTTCAAATGTCTTCCATTATGTTCTTTGTTGCTCTGCTGTGTTTCTGTCTCTATCTATATTTTATTATTAGGAAGGTCTGCTTTTACTTTTATGATGTGAAGTCTGTCAAAACAATGCATTAAATAATTCTGAATCATTATTATCCAATACTACTTCTGTTGCTTTCTTTCTTTCTCTCCTATTTTATTTTTTATTTTATTTTATTTTATTTTATTTTATTTTATTTTATTTTATTTTATTTTATTTTATTAGATGGTCCAGGATTGAAACCTGCTATTTGTTGAATACTATACGGTTGTGGCTGAAGTATTCTTTTGTCTTCCTACTCAGCAGCCCTTAAAGTATTGTGTTCATCACTCAGAGACCTGAGGGTGCTATCTGTGACTCTTTCAGGGGTCTGGATGATATAGGTATGAGTCTTACATTGATGCCATTCTTTCTGTCAGTAGTGAGAATATGGTTTGCAGCACTACTGATGAGGTATGGCTGGCCATCAAGGTCAGGAAGGACAAGAATTATAGAATTATTTTAGAAAGTGTGCTACCCAATGCCTAAGTGCTACTTGGTCTGCACAAAGGCTGTTTTTGGGGAGGTTCAATGGAGAAATTATGTTAGTTGTGCCTACTCTTCCTTGAGACTATCTTCTAGTTTGTCTGATCTAGTTTTTTTTTTTTTTTTTTTTTTTTTTTTTTTTTTAATGTGGAAGGTTTTGGCCTCTTATTTGGCTTCTACAGGTCGTCACTTGCTTGAATAGCTTGTGTGTGCTAGATGGCACTGAAGATCAAGCTCTAGAAAAAGCACAAGTAAATGTAGACAAGCAGTGTGTTACATCTGTGCTGTAATTTAGTGTTAGAATCGAGTGAAGTTTAATCCACTGGCACCTGTCTTTATTTTGTTAGCCTGTTGTCCTGGGCGCTATAGAACTGGAATAATTCTTTCATGAGATGTCAGAACCAAGAGACAGGTTGAGCTTACTCTGCTGCTTGAAATGCCAGTGTTCTGGGTGTGCTTGTAAAAGTAGGTGGTCCCTGTACAGGCATGTAGACATGTATGTATGTGTGTAGATATGGTTTTATATACTTCAGATTGCATTAAATTTTTCCCTTCGATATAATTTATAAATGTTTTTGCAACCATGGTCATGTCGTTCCTTCCCATCTGCCTCTGTCCTGCAGTGCTGCTCCATGGTTGCCTCTATTTGGAGGAGGGCTGGATTCCAGCAGGTATCCAGTATTTCTCCCTGGTTCCCTGTGCTGGAAGAGCCACATTACTAGTATTAGTTCATGGTATTTCTAAATCAATGTAAATGAGCAAAAAGTTGTGTAAGTTTTTTGAGATTTTACTGGTGGTTCCATAACACTGCTAATTCTTGCCCACTACTTTGGCAAGCACCTATGTACCTACCAACATGATAAAGGTTTATCCTTCCCTGCAAAGGAATGGGAAAGGGAAAAAAAAGGGAGGGGCAATATACACCTTTATTCTGAAGAAAGCTCTTTTTCATGAAAGCCATCTAATATTTTTATTGTAGCCAGGGAAAACGATTTTCATCATGAAAAAAAAAGACAAAGACATTTAAATATTTATATTTCCTTCTGTTTCTGATAATTTTGATATTCTTAAATAAAAAAACATGAAAGAACTCTACTTAAAAGCTGCTTTGGCCTATTGATTACTGAAGGCAAAGTAGTATAAGAGGTGCTTATTCATAGAAGAGAAGGATATACCTACAAAAAAGTTGTCATCTCTGTTGCCAATGTACTTTCAATTGCAAGTTACACCAGATCTTTGGACCTTTTGACCTGCATTGGTCCCAGAAAGCTATTACTGTTCTAAGGGGTGATGTAGTTTTATGTGTTTCCACTAATGTCACTAAAGGGATATGTTTTCTTATTGGAGTCTTTCATATATAGGCTGAGGAATTTGACCTCAGCTCACCCAAAATTGTCTTTTGAAATGCAGAAGTTGGGAAAAGAACCTGTCATGAAACTCAAGCCTGTTAATATTCCTGGAAGATTGAAGAGACAGGCTTTTTAAAAACAACTCTAATGTTATGAATAATTATCCCTCTGAACTTAAGGGAGCCTAGAAATTCACTGTTAAACTGCATGAGATGCTTCTTGGTAGTCAGTACTATATAACTGGAAATTTGGCTGGTACCCAGATAAGGAATGGGAATTTCATTCTAGTTTCTGAGTGTAGTGTGTAATTCTTTCTTTCCTTACACCTGGAAATTCTTTTTCAAAAATCATATTCTTTTGCTTTCTAATTTCCTTTGCTGTATCATAAAATACAGTATTGAGCAGAAGCTTTAGAACTTTAATTTTCAAAATATTAAAATATAAAGCTACCTTGAAAGTCCTACAGTCTTCTAAACATATCCACCCTCCTGGCAAAAGACAGGTTGATTGTTTTCGGTATTTAACAAATACTGTTTTGCATTTTTTTTTTTTTTTAGAATGCATGGTCTTAACACATGTGAAATTATGATTGGCTCTATGGCATTTCTTGAGAAATGTTAGCAAAGCTCATGCCTCTATTCTTATCAGCTGAAAACTGATACTTAGGTAATAATAAATTTCCTATTGATGGATCTTTGTGGGATGAGAGTATCATGTCCAGACAATTAAAAATCTCATGTGAGCCCAATAAGGTGGAGCCAGGACACGTTTGCAGGCTACAGATAACATCAAGAGAATGGTTCTGCTGCGCTCAGCAGCGAAGTACCTGTGGCTGTTACACATAATATTTTATGGATACAGTTTATTCCACCCCAGAAGAAATTTATATTTTTCTGTAGATTGGACAGCTATAAAGAAGTGTGAAGAAGGCTTTATGGGTATTCCAGGCCAAAAGGCTGGTTAGACCCCTCTGAATTAAACATGCTCTGCACATGATTGCAGAGGCGACAACTCAGCAATGCACCTGGTTCCTTCCTCATCTGTTCCTGTAAGGTCAGCTGATGAAAAGATAATTTTGGAACCATTCTCTGCTGATGCTATGGGGTATATTAGAGAATAGCAAAGAATGGCTAGGCATCTTCACATGAGACTGACACCTGTCCCCCACATCCTTCAACTTGCCAGTGTTGGATATGTATTAAGGAATAAAGCATCAGGTTGTGCCAGAGTAAAACTGACATGCTGGAATAAAACTGGCCACCCTCTTTAGAAAACAGGCAGGTACACACTTTTTCAAATCCCTTTCCTTGGAATATTTAGTTGTCTTAAGAAGCAAACCTGGCCATTTAGGGGTGGAGAAATGATGTGTTCTTGTCCTTCCCAATAGCTGTGTTACAGGCATAGCCCCGTCCCTTTGCAACAGCTACAACTGCAGTAGCTGCAGTGACAGGTGTGCGCCAGAAAGCAGATCTTGACCTTTCTGTTTGTGAAAAATGGGTTGTATTGTGCTTACTTCAAGTTCCTGGCAATGAGCATTAGCCCAGCAAGAGCAAAGTGGACCTGGAGACTGCTGTATTTTAGAAGGAAAGTAAAATCTAATGAATCTATTTAAAGTAAGTACATGTACACGTAAATGCAGGCATCTCTCTCTCTATCCAGGAGAGGATAGGCTTTCCTGCCACACAATAAGGTCAGAAAATATCATGAGGGCACAGTATACTGGAGTCATATAGATTTTAGGCATTGCATCCTAGAAGCAGGGAAGAATTTTGCACCATAGGTATAAGAAAAAAGCTTCTCTGGCTCAGCTATCGCTTTGAGATAACTGCTAGTAAATGCTGGTGACCTTTTGAAAGGACAATCTTTGTAAATAAAGGAAAGATGAAAAATAATGCTATAATATATCGGCCACATTGCTAAGGTGAAGATAAAGTGAAAGGTGGAGAAGTACAACAGAATACTGGCCTAGAATGAAATGAAGCTATATCCCCAAAAGTGTAGGTAGAGATCTTTTTTTCCCACCTTTAAAAAATTTATTTTATTTCCAAGTGTTATACAGAGCTTAGCTGAGGTTGTAACCTGAAATATCTAAGAACAAATCTTCCCCTGTGAAGAAATTATTTTTCTTTGCTGGAGTAGGTATTGAGAACCCAGTCAGATGTTTATGCATCAGCAACTGTGAGGGGACTCAGGAAAAGTGTTTCCAACACTGCAAGGAGACAGTTTAAGAGAATGAGCTTTGTATAGGTATCTCAAAGGAAACATAATGGAGAAAAGGGAAGGAGCAATGGACTTTTTCCAAAACCTTCAAGTTATTGGCATCAATTTGTCTGGGCCAAGTGTATGATGATATATCTCCTGCTATCTTGGATGTAAGGACTTTTTCAAAAGATGGTTAAAGACAACTTATTAACAGCTTCATGTATGTGAGCTTGCAAGCATCAGTCAGGAATGCTGTAGGAGATCTGGTGCATTTTATGCTGTGTATTACAGAGAACTTTTGTTCTGCAGAGGATATATGGGAGAATGAGTCCCAGAGATAGGAAAATGGTTTAAAAGTAGGTGTACCAAAGAAAGTATTGTGAAGTTACATGAATGATGGTACTAAAATTTCAGAGGAAAGCAGTTAAAAAAAAAATTGGAAATGGTTTCAGGCGAATTCCCTGGCTTTACTAAAATGATATCAGATGCAGGAATGACTTTATTCCCTGGACATATCCCTTTTCCATACAAAGTCTTACTTAATGAAAGTGGATTTTCTCAGGCAAAATTTGTTTTCAGAATTTGAAAGAAAAGAATAGTTCTAATTGGGAAAGAAAATGAAAAGCAGCAAGCTATTGTGAAGATTAAGAAATATGGGATGTTACATAGAGTCTCCAACTAGAGGGAAATGCCACCTAAGTATTTTGGTTTTGGCTAGCTGAGAAGCACACCGGCCTCTGTGTTGACCAGGGGAAGAATGTGACTTTGGTGGCATATCCGTGCAGGGAGCAACAGAAATGACTGAAGACTCCCCTAGGACTTTCAAATACTGCATGCAGTATGCTGGGGAGAACAGACTTTGTAGAGACATTGTCTATTAGGTGGAGGCATGTCAAATACTTTCCCTGAGACTCGTGGCAAAGTTGCAATGGAGTCCCAATGTAATAGTAGACTAGAAAAGAAAAAGCAGGAGGTAGTGATGTTACCTGGCACTCAGGGAAACCTCTAACTCTCTTGTACAGATTGGTAGCCTTTCTAACTACCCTTGTGTTACTGAAGCTTGAAGCATCAAGCTGCCTCTGAGGACGTAAGTGCTTGCCCAGTCTGTACAGTTGATGTGACTGTCAGCTGTGCTGGGTGATTGATGGCTGTTCAAGGTCTTTTTGTAAATTGGCCTTGTATCCTGGATGGTAGAAGGAATAAGTTTGACAGTTACTGTGATTTTTTAAGCAGCATTCCTTGTCAGCAGTCAGACCTCTGCAGATTGCTTTCTGATCCTACTGAATAGCGTGCCAAATATATCGTTATTTTATGAGCACCTTTCCTCCCCCTCCACCCTCCAATTTCCAAAAGTTTCTGGGGAGTGTGAGGCTCATGAGCAGAGTGCTAATACAGCCCATAAATTGTACTGCTGGCAGTACAATGCTAGAGCATGCCCGGGGAGAAGATTTTACAGCTCCTACCAAAATCCTTTGCTCTACACCAGGCACGGTATCTGCCATAATGGCCATAGCTTGACTCCAAATTGCAATTTACTGTTAGCTGCCATACATTTTTATTTAATTTGTAGTGGGCTTCAGAGGCTAAGGCTAACAGTTAGAAGAAAAGCATGAATCTCACTATATCAACACTCATCAACTTCCTGGGAAGGTCCCCAGGCTGCACCACCCAAGGCAGGCTACACCTGCAACTCAGGTACTCTGGTCACAAGCTGCCCCAACTAGGGGTTTCCTCCTTCTCTATTTTTTTTTTCCTATACATACAAGAGCTTTCATCTGAACTAAGACTAGCCAATTTGAAGGGGTAAAACCCACTAGTACCATACACCAGAACAACAGATTTTACATGCCAAAATATTCTGAATGTTGAGTAAGAGCATGGTGGAAGTAACACCCCATGCATGCCTTGTTCTCATTAAGCGTATGGCGTCAGCAAAGCTCACAGAATGAATTTGAGGGATCATTGAACAGACCTGGTACACCAGTCCAAATGTAATATATGCAACTAAATTTTGTGCCTAAGCTTTCTCTATCTGCCAAGGGAGAGTTAAGCACCTGAGAATGAGATACAAAAGAGGCAATCTGCATAACCATTGTTATGCTTGGTTGGTGTAAGGAATAAATGCAAAGCAGCCCCAGCGGAAGGGAACAGAGTGTAGAGCTACCCCACAGCTGGGTGCACAGGGTCAGACTTGCTTCAACTTTTCATTCAATTTGTTTGCCAACATTTTCTTCCAGTGGAAAGAAAAGATGTAAATGGTACGTAATTGGATCTTGCTCTGACAGTCAAAAGAAGTGTTCCATTATTCCAAAATTTGCATGTAATCTCTCAAATATAAAATATTATGTTTTAGAATGACCGTAACTTCCTTAGCTCACACAAATAGGAAACAATAAGGATCCTGGGTCACTCACAGACTGTAATAATGGGAATCTTGAAAACAAAATCCCTTAGGCAGAGACGGTGGTATTCATCACACAGGGGTCCTGCTGTGCAGGGTACTACATAAAGATGTAGGAAATGACACTTTGTCCCCCGATCTCTAGTTATTGTCCTCCTCTAGTAGCTGTTAAGTGCAAGCCCAGTAGCCTGTTTGCGTACTATGTGATTGGTATCAATGTTTGTATTAGTATTCAAAAAACAACAAAGGGTGTGTTAAAAATAGCAGGGATGACAGAAAGAGGGCAATTACTTGGTTGTGTGAATAGGAAGGATAATATTAAGTTACTGTGTAATTAAGGTTAGACCAAGGTGAAGTAAAGATAGCAAACAAGGAAAGTAAGTAAAGGTTACTCATTCTGGACCCAAAACTATCCCTACTGAATTTAATCACAGGTTTATGCTGACCTCTGTGAAAGTGAGTAGGAGCAGACTTGAGGTTAATTTAGGGACATATTTATAAGGCAGTTTAGTGAAACTTGATAATGTATAATAGAAGAAAAAAAAACACAGACAAACAAATAAATGGGAACTTACTGAAGTTAGATCTTGGAAGCAGTTTGATTTGAACTGCTCTCTCACATCATGCTGTGTTTTTATTTTTATTATGGGAGGTGAAATCCACGGTTTTGTTTCACATTAGATTATTTATGGACATTTTCAAAAGGCCCAGACTTGGATGTGTTCTGTCACTGGTCAATCTCAAAGTGCTGAGCTGCTTACCAGCAGGGTACCAGAGCTGTTTTCATGCTTGACTGGACAACATTTGTGCCTTAAATCCCATCTTGTCCACAGCTATCAGAAAAAGATTCTATGAATGAACAGTCATGGAAGTTATTGATTTCTCCTCTGTGCTCAGAGGAACATTTGTTGGTGGGGTTGTTGGGACTGTCTAACATGGTTCAAGAAAATCTTTTGTGAGATGGTGGAGGAAACTAATTAAATCTTCATAGAAGAAAAGGACTTAAATGATGAAAGATGGAGGTAAATTACTTAGCTAACAAATAGGTGTCTTGGAAATTAAGGTACAAATTAGGTTATCTAATTTTTCACTGTGAACCTAAGCAGTTCCATTAATATGATTTCCATCTTGTGATAATATTTCATGGTTCATCAGGAGCTTGCTGAGACATATTAACGACAACTGGAAACAATGGTACTACAAAGCCTTCATTTGCAGGTAAGGTAATGAGAGTTTTTCTAAGAAAAGGAAATAAAAAATGGGTGATGCTTTCATGTGTTGGTACATTCATACTACTAATGAATGTAGCGCTGTACATGTCCAACTGAATATAGCATTTGATTGCAACTTAGAAAACTAGTCTGATTCCTTTACCCTCATGCATGTTGACCACGTTGCCATGCAGAGCTGCACTGAGAAACATGGGTGGTGTTCCAGGTAGGCTTCTTCTGGGACAGGGACCAGGGCTTTTGTCTCAGGGCTGGTGCTCTCTGTGATACTTGCTACTCTGTAGTACCAATATGACTTTTTCACCCTATTCCCCTTCCCTCTGGACACAACCTGAGCATCACCCTTGAGCTCTTGCTGTTATTTTGCTTTGCTTAGGAACTGCAGATGTAGAGGCCAGAAGGAGGAGGAAAGGAAAGAACACCTAGCTGCTGCTCAGAAACCTTTACTGGCATCTTTTGCGAGGTACTGGGCCAGATTTTCCTTTCTTCTGATAACCCATTAATCCTCTTTGTGCTCACTAGCAATGCTTAAGATCACTTGTTGTAGCACACAATAAACAATAATACTGGTTATTACCAGTGCTTTGATTTTCTTATATATATATATATATATATTGCCTCCACTATGCTTCAGCACTAATTCTGCCTTGAGACAAGTGCATATTGCTCACAGTCATCTGTAAATTATCTCATTCCACCTGCCTGCACACTGGTATTTGGCAACCTCATTTTATAATATACAGGGTTTTTTCCTCCTTCTTTAAAACATGATCTTAAATTTAGACATAACTGGGAAACCTATTGTGAAATTATGGGAGACTTTTATTTCTGTCAATTCCCAGAGCACCTTGCTACAACTCATTTGGTGGTTAGCACAATGTGTATAGTGGCGGAGACAGATGAACAAACAGACTGTGGTTCTAATTTAAAAACATCGGTTTTTCAGCAATAGCTATACAAAGTGCATGTCTGACAAGGGAAGAGGGAAATATTCATTTTCCTTTTGAAGGGTGACTTCAGCCTCCAAGTGATTTCACCATGGCTTCAGATCTGGCCTCCTTTCCCCTCCCTGATTTTTCTCTAAGATATTAATCAATGAAGTCACCAAGCAGTAGCAGCAGTTGCTATTTTACAGTACCAGGCAATGGCAGTGTTCAGCTAGGGCAATGACAGCATCACTGAGCCTATTTGTGACCTTTTTTAAGCAGACTACTGCATTTTACACCAAATGGTGTAAATGCCCTGTGTGGTAGATAGATCAAATTGGATTCAAGTCAGGTCTAGCTGTGAAAAACTTCTTGCCAGTTCCAGAAAAGATATTTACATTTTTTTGCTTCGAATAGTTGTTGGCTTGTCAGATAGCATTTTGAAAAGCTCAGAAGTAGTAGACCAGCTTAAGAGTCTGAAGACAAGTAGTTCAGGGATACTGCAGATACTCTCCCCTGCTCCTCCCACCAACCCACCAGTGTTCTCTACCCTGGCACTCATTTGGGCTGCACACTGAGTAGGCTCGTCAGGGGAGACACAAAAGAAGACTGACCCTTTAGCAATGATGTTTCTTCAAGCTGTGGAAACACAGCTTTTCACCTTTTGACTCTAGTTATATGTAGGCTATGTATCATCCATTGAGGTGACACACAATGTATACTCACGGGCTCCAGCTTATTGGCCTTTATAATATGCTCCTGCACAGTGAAATTGCCCTAGTACATCACTATACTGGATGGATTTTACAGATCTATTGTACATTACTAATGAAATAAGCTCTCTCTTCCTTCATTAGTAACTTAACAGGTTTTCTGCTTCATGTCAGTTGTAATTCTTATTTAATAATACCAAAGGATAATCTTTTTGTTTCTATGTCAGCAACATGGATATTTTACTCCTATTATATTGCTAACATGGTAGTTCTCAGTGCTCCTGCATCAGGGGGTTTAAATGAAGACCCTGAATCTCCACAATATCATCTTGGAATAGGACAGGTGTTCCTTTGGGGGCATTAAGGACAGTGACCCTTCTGCACTTGCACGTTCATAGAAATAATTGTCTACATGCCCTATGCAGCAGATCCAGATTTAAGATGTAAAATCTGACCTGAGAGGAAGAAATCAAGAAATATATATGCTATATATGAAATATATAGCAGTCAGAGGCATTGCAGATCTTAATAGATGAAGAATTCTAGCAAAGCTGTAGGTAGTGTATCTGTCAAAGCCAGCTGTTTCCTTGGCACTCTGTTTCAAGGGAAAATTAAAACCTATGATTATCTGCATTCAATCTATACCATAAGAATGATGATGCGATTAATGATCAAAGCTCTGTTTCTGTCTCAAGGGTCCCCCTGCTGTTTACATGCCTACCTCCTACTTAGGAACCACAGTGATAGATGTAGCTGTCTGACACAGAATATATCCAGTTGTTTGAAACATGATGCCCTGGCTGGTTCATGCATGACCCTGCTTGCTGAGTCCTGTATGATGTAGGTATGTTGTGGGTTTGTGGACAAAGACGATAAAAGGAATGACATGCTAATATGCATTTCACTCAGAAGCAGCAATATTAATAAGTTTATGTGACTTAACAAAGATTCGATGATGGCAAGGTACATCTGATTGTAACTGGAAGATACATTTAATTATACACAATATAAAAGATGTTATATACTACTCAAAGACACTAAATGAAAGACATATGTTACATAAAGACTACATATGAAACTGGGTTAGGTGACATTATGTCAAGGGAAATCATCCCTTTGAGTCATGAGGATCAGAGTGGTCCCCCCTGCTTCCTAATCTCCTCGAACCGAAGAGGTAAGGAGCCTAGGTGTGGCTGAGTCCACTCCTAGTCCCAGACTTGGTCAATAGTTTATGTCTGAAGGATCATATGCATTATGTGAATGCTGTGTGCTAAGATTATGAAGTGTGATCACAAAGCACCATTACGGCATGTTAGCATGCTGTTACTTTCCCCATCTGCTCACCGTCTATCTGTAGCAATAAGGGTCCTCTCAATCTGCAGAAGTAATCCTGAGAGGTGTCCCTGCCCAAGGGGAGACCCTGCACGCTGTCCTTTCAGGCGAGCTCAAAGGGCTCTTGGGCTGCTCACTGTTTATGGGGTAAGGTGATTGATTTATGGTCATATTTACATATGGATGTTAGTTTTCTTCCAAATTTGGCTCAGGTAGGGCTTTCTTCCAAATTTGGCCAGTACTGGGCAGGGTGGTGGTACTGTGTGCATTGCTCAAATTGGCCCTTGGGTATTTGTCTTCTGTCTCCCCAGAATCCAGGATGCAGCCTTTGTGACCAGACACATCCATCACGATTGCCAGTGATGGTTATCTGCCCAGGCCAGATGCTCTGATTAAGTGGGGTGGGGGTGGGAGTACACCATCACAATGTATCTATTTCTTACTTGTTTAAAAACCTGCAGGAATTATTTGATGCATATTAATGGTATCAGCCTATGGTCCCAAAGTGACAGCTTTAATTCAGTTATAATTAGTTTCAGGGCTCTCCTGCTCTTCATAAACCACAAGAATGAAGAAGGCTCTTTCACTTGAATGATTATCTTATTAATTCAAAGACCATGTAAATGATCTCTACTATGTATTATACCTTATGAAATGCTCTTTTATTTTGGTTCTGTTAAAAGCTTTGCCTTATTTTATGGTCATTTTTATTCAGTGATTTTTGTTTCTTTTTTATTGGTCCTTATTAAAATGACCTACTTAGGAAAAAGAAGAAGCTATTGTCCTTTCTTTAGTCATTTATTCTAATTGCTCTTTGTTTGTGTGTAAATATGGCTTGTTTTTGCACATATGGTTCCATCTTTTTATTTGTTGGAAGGCTCTTTGGCTGCTCTCTTCTTGAAGAAGCAAGATGTTTGGCAGCGATGTTCATCGGAGCCACTCACACTCAGGCAGGCAGAACAGATAATGCCTTAGCCAAGGCCAGAGGCTCAACAGGATTGTCAAGGGCAGCACTTACACAATGAACCATCTTTCTCTTCAGCTCAGCAAGTATCTCCACACCTTTGTAACTCATTGCCCAAGCAGGTCTCCCTCTGTCAGGGCACACCATGGTTGCAAAGCAGTGGCTACTCGTCATCTGGAGCCACGATAGCTCAGGGCATGTGTCTGCTGAGACACTGCATGCTCTGCTCCCAGCAAGCAGCAGCAGATTTTTTTTTTTTTTAAAGTTGATTCAGGATCCTCTCTCTCATTAATTCTATAGGATATAGGGTCAGGACACTCAGAGGTACCTGGGCTTTGGTACCCCAGGAGAGTACCAATGGGTTGTAGCTCGAGACTTTTACGTACAGTATAGACTTTAGGCCCCTTCTCTGAAGGTACTGGGTTTAGCATTGTCACAGATATACTGGGGATCTGATCCAGTCTATTTTTTTCTTCCTAAGGTGTGCATGCTGTTGGGGCGGGAGCTGGGTAACTGCTAACACAGTGGAAGTGCATTTGTTCATACATGTGAATGATTATTCATAGAATATTTTTGCTTCGTTGGCCAGCTCTGTCAAGTATCCACCCACCTACAATAAGCAAACATAGAAATACCACAAAAATAAAGACTTGAATACTTAACACACTGAGGGCTTGAATCAGATCTTCTTTAATAACGTTCCCTTCAAAGTCAGCTAGTAACATCACAGGGCTGGATCTGATGCCAATGCAGTATAAAAGATTTTTTTTTTTTTAAATACAGGGTATGATAATCACAAGAGATATAAAAAAGAAAATGCAATACATAGCAATCTATGTTTAAAAAAATGATTATCATTGGTTTTCTCTCATTTCCCTAGGATATTTGAAGGCACATGCATTTGGATAGATGAGTAAGAGTCTTTCCTAAAGGAGCAGTTCTGACCTTATCTTTTCAGAAATTCAATGGCAAAAATTATATTTTCTTCCTACTGCCATTTGGGAAAAAGAAAACCTTCACCTTGTATCCTACTTCATGATCTATTTGCTCTTATGCCTTTTAACTATCAATCTTCATTTACTTTGCTGTACAGAAAAATTAACCTTCTAGGAGGGTACTTTTTAAAAAGTGCAGCATAATTCCTCAGTACTATCAACACTTGCTGAACCTCCACTGGTTATATTGGGTTGAAAATGCTGTTAGCGTCTGTACTTCATCTTCATATCAATGAGAGCCTGATGATCAATTTATTTTCTTGTCAAATACATTCTTTAATGGGTTGCATTTTGTGTGGTTGACTATTCTGATAAAATCAATTTAATTAACTATCAAGATCTGACAGAACACATTCAGGAAACGTCATTCATTTCAAAAGAATAATAATTTCAATCAAAGACAAGTTGCCAGCCATTCTAATGAGGTATCTCAACATTAGCAGGATTTCATGCTAATGATCAAAATGAAGTATTTCAGGGTTTCTAACAAATTATGATTATAAACCAGATAGTGCATTAATACCAGGGTACACTGTCACTATTTATTCACCAAGCCATCAGTGTTTGAAACAAATTCTTATGAGCATCTGCATGTGTAAGTTGGTTGGGAAAAGAGGGAAACAAATTATCCTCCACTCAGCTTGTCATTCAGAAGCTTGGAGTTGTACCGTTCGCTTACCACAGGGAGCTATGCAATACTCTTAAAGCACATTTCATACTTGGTGGGGTGCAGGTTCCCTGTGACCAAATAAGCAGTGGTGTGTGCAGCTTACTATAGTTTACATTGCTGTACTGTGCTATCACTCCATATTATTATAGTGGGAGGCTGAATATCAGCAGGGTCTATTACAATACTGGATGATTAAAGTACTTCTTGACTTTCCAGAAGATTTTAAATTCAGGATGAAGGAGGGGGAAGCATAGTGTGTGAGAGAAACACAGAAAGAAAGGGAGAGGATTATGCTTCAGCAGCCTTCGTGATAAAAGAGTAGTAATTAGTTTCAGTAAAATCCCATAATAGTTCTTTTGCACTTTGCAGGGAACCAAGTGGCAGACAGATAAAACAAATTACTTTACTCAGGGCAATTAGCGAACTATTACAAGGTTCTGCCTATGTTTCCCCATGACTGCAAAGATCATGCCCTATTTTTCCAAGAACTTTATGTTCCTGAAAATCTCATCCATTTTAAACCTATCATTGTGCGTATAACACAGCCACTACGTCTCCCTGAACACAGCCCACATTGTAGTAGAGGACCCAAGAGATAATGAGTTCTGTGATCATGCTGAGGGGAGGGGGAAGTTTTAACATTTGCTGCTTACTCATCTGAAATAAGCCTTAGTGTTACCATTGTGCACATGACTCTCTGACGCACAGTACAATGAAAAAAACTGAGTTTTTTAGTCCTGCACATAGGTTATGCACCAGCATTGAAACTGTGCACTGCTGATTTAAGTGTTCAGACTTCCATGGCTGATTCCTAATAGTGACCTCATTGGAAAAAAAAGAGGATTTCTAGGCAAAGGAGTAAAAAGATTTCAGACTAATCAGAAATGGCTATGAAAATGAGTTTTCAACTTTTTTTTTTTTTTTTTTTAAATTTGTATTTCAAGAAGGCACCTGTCTTTCCTGAGAAATTACAGATTGTCTTCATGTAAGAGTACATCAGCCACTAAACAAACTAATAGAAAAATACCTGAACATATTTGGTACAGAAAAATTACAGGTTTGAAATAGCTCTTTTGAAGAAAACCTCTTAGTGTGCAGTCAGCGTTGTTTAACAGTTAAGTTTTAATGAAAATTATATGAAATATGAAGGTAATCAAATTTACAAATGGGAAGTTTAATTTTTTATTTATTTTTTTATTTTTGACAGAAAGCCCTTCCCATTGCATTGAGACCAGGAGACTCACACTGTTATAACATGTCTGTGAGAGTGTAGGAAGTTGTATTAGATTCTTTGGCAAGACTTTGACCAAGATCATCAGCTCTATAGACATACGCTGCTTGGCCATGATTTCAGTGAAGAATATGAGTTTCACACCCAGTCCTGCAAGACCTTGAACTCCATTCCAAAGCCATTGACCACTAAGTATTAATAGCGAAAAGCATTTTCCATTATAACTAGGTTTGCTAGAATTCAACATCCCTTTTTACTGACAATTGATGGTTAAAATCAAAGCTTATTTTTGGTTGCGGAGGTTTGTTGCAGGTTATAATTTCTAGTCAGTTTCAGCCTCCTTGTTACTTTCACTTCTGGACCTCCACTCCTCCTCCACAATTTCTGGTCTGGTCAGCCAGCTGTTTTAGACCAGAAATTATAGCCTGTGCAGCTGGGGTGAAGCCTAGTGCTGGCATCTCAAAGAAGAAAATACTCACTGAATACTCATGAAATACTCAAACTTATCAGCAGCAGTCAGAAGAACTGAATTGTTTTAGTTGTGATCTCTTCCCATCACTCACCTTATCTTTCCACCAGTGATTAATGTTAGTGAGAACAGAAAATAACATGGTGTAGATTTCTTGAAATGTGAGAAGTTAGTGTGGGCTAAAGGCATGTTCATGAGCTTGACAGAATGGTAACAACACTCGGTCTGCTTGGATCAGGGGGGAACTCACGGCTGGGCCTGGGACCGCAGGTAATAACTCTAGCAAATAGACTTACAAGAAGAAATAGCTTGTCTTTGGAAATCATGTTGGAAGGACTTGGAAATCTTTACATTATCAAAACCAATTTAGTTGTTAAGAGTACAGTTTTGGTGTTATCCTGTTGGTGAAACGTTGATCAAGAATTGAACAGAAAATATGCTTAAAGGAAATGTTTGTGCTATAATCATCCCTTTAACTTTTGTCGTTCATTTAAGCAGAATTTATTATTAACTTTATGGAGTAATGTTTTTACAGCAATATCATTTATTGCACACTTACAAAAAAAGAAGAGGCAGCACTCACATAGATTACTATGTTAATATTTCCTTATAAAGTTGCTTATTAATTGCCATATTTACCATGGAACAATATATGCTATTTCACAGCAATTTTTACATGCTTAGTCTTCTGATGCTACTGTTGTCAAACTTTAGTATTATTGTTGCTTTACCTATTCTGTTAAGGACAAAGCCTGAATTCACGGTGGTCCTTGAGAACTTTTGTCACATTGGGTCCAGCAAAACTCTGATGCTTCTTATTTGCCTTTATCCATAGCAAAGTAAATCTGCTTCACAGAAGTGGTACTTACGCTCTAAGTCCTGGTATTACAGGCTGGGGGGAATCATGAAGGGAACAGAAGATAAGAGCAGCAGCAGAATATCCTGTGCTAAACCCAAAACCTTTGGAACTGTAAGTGTCCATACCCTGATTTTCTTAGAGAAATACAATACTCTCTCCTCAGCTTCCATGTAAAATATAAATGCCATTAAAACCCACTTAAGCTAGCTCTTTACAGTCTATGCACACAAAAATTGTGCTTTGGATTTCCGTGGAGGTGTTGCTTCAATAAGTACTTTAAGCTCACAGCCTCCACAAACCTCTTTCTTACAAGGTCAGGAAATCCTGCATGGTTGCATCTGGTAGTTCCCTCAAAGCTCTGTTGTTTCCTCCCTCAGGAGCATGCCAAGTGGTGGAGAGCTGAAGGCATGTATTATTACACATATACGCATATTACGCATATGTGTTATTATGCATACCTCTAGCCTCGGTCTGAGTATGGAGTTACCATCCTCATACTGTATGCAGGGAAAAGGCAGCAATGAGGGCTTTAAATTGTTTCTAAATGCCTTCTGGGGAGGAGAAAGGGAAAGGAACATTACAGAACACATGACCATTCTTAAATCAAATTTGGATCTTTGCTTTACACCTCTGACCATATCAAAGCTTTTGTAATTGGAAGTGTGTACCTAGAAAGAACTTGGGTTCCCGAACAGCCTAGCTGAAATAAAAGTGAGTGCAAATGATTTATCTTTGATGCAGGAAAGCACTTGGGTTTTAACTGTGTAACATAGCCAAAACTACTCTGGACTGAAATGTACTCAGATGACAAGGCAGACCTCATAGATGCTTGAGAGGCTGTGGTAATCTTACCAAAATGATTCTGGTGAGGTATTTGTAAAGTCACCATTTTCCAAGCAATATTTTTAATGTGAAAACAATGTGAATATAAATTGAGGTAAAGCAAAGTGTTACTTCACCAATAGAATTGAAGCTACATGTTTTATGGGACAGCTGATCACTTACAGCTTTAAATGGATATGTGAATTTGTTGGTGTGAATAATAAAGGAGCCTGTTTGAAAAACAGTTCATTTGATTTTTCTCAGCGATGACACCTTTATGGCCTATTGATCAACCTGCTCTGCCACATGGAAGATGGAAGTATAAATGTGCTGACACATGGTAAGTTTATGTTTGCTTAAAATGCAGTAACAAAGAGTGTTAATTTTGCCTTTTTATTCCTGAACACTAGCCATCTAATTTTCTGCATTATTTTTGATATAAATGTTCAGATATGCATCTGGTGAAATTCAACAAAATAACAAAAATTCCTTTAATTCTGTGCAATTTCTGGCCAACCTGGCAGTCAATACCACTAAATCATACACATCTTTCTGCCTCAGGACAGAAGGTAGAGCAAGGCTATCTAAACACTTCTGGTACTTCTTCAATATCAAAAAAGGAGTTTTTGACAGAGAAAAAGAAGAGCACCTGTGGCTTGAGAATAACAATAGAGACTTGCATGCTTAACAGACCTCACATGTGCAACAAGGAGCTCCTACAAACATCATCTCAACACCTGAACCCTGTGTCTCAACTTCAGATAAGATCTTCCACTAGTAACAGTAATGCTCTATTCCTGTGCACCATTTACCCTTTAAGGTTCAACTCCAAAGAGATGACTCTGCAAAAATGGTCTCTGGGGCATTCCGTGATAATTCTCAGCAATGAGAAACCTAATCTGCTAAATTTCTAGATAAAACCTTTTTTTTTCTATTAGCCAGCCCTGCACAGCTAGGTTGGGAAGATGAAAGTCAAGATGTCTTCTTTCATATTCACAGTTTACTAACAATAAAGCACTTATCTTGGCCTTAGCAATTCTGTTGGTGGTGTGCAAGACGGATTATAAAGCACATCACTACTCTGTAATGTAATGGACTCTGCAGTGCTAACAAGAAGGAGTAAAGGTAATACAAGTGTATTTCAGCCCGTAAAGCAAACAGACAGTATTACTGAATACACACACGGAGCAGATGGCTATAATGAGACATAAAGTTTGCACAGACACTCTCGGTGCAAATCCCCCCAACATTTTGGTCCTGATTTCCCATCATATCATATCGAAACTGCATTTGCTCACACAAATCAGGCTGTGGCATCCCCACAGATGCTCAAGCTGAGCGTGCAGGAACATTTTCCATTAAATCATTGTTTTGTAAAGGAAAACAAAATATTAAATGAAAGGATACATACCGTGATAGTGAATGCATAGCTCAAAAATTTATTATTGTTTAAAAAAATAGATGTCCCAAAGCTGAAATATATTAGATGAAAAAGATGAAGTATTTCTGTTGGATGCACTGCCCTAGGTCCTTATGGGATTTAATTTTGCTTCATCATGTACTCTTTTATTCCACAGTGCATTTACACTCCCTGTTAAACTACATCTCTCATGCAGACCAGGAGCTCTCCTGGGACACACCGTGCAACATAAAAGAGATAGTCTGGCTAGAAAACCAGGCATGAAGATGAAAATGGAAATGGGAGATGTTTGAATCAAAGTTACAGTGAGGCATTGCAGCTGCATTTCCAAATTGTATTATTTCAGCTTTGATCAGATTTTTTTTTCCCCTAGGATAGATAGGTTGCACATTTTCAGGCTTAGTTTTAAGAGGAAAGGAAGTCTATAGACAGGTGACAACGAAAAATTGCTTCCTCTAATTTTTTTTGGAGGATAAGAATGGGAAAAGAAAATGCCTTCCAAGGAACTCTATCTAAGAGAGCAGATGCACCCTATGGAGACTTAAGCCCATCCATGGTGATGTGAAGAAGCAGGAAATTACATATAACAGAAAGTTTCAAATTTTTAAATAGGTTTTGTCTGGTTGTAAAACAACATAAGGTTTGTACCTCTTAAAGCTTTTTAATTATTAAATAGTCCTGAAGGCACCTGGAAATTAAAGGATAATTGGAAGAAATAATAACATGATGAGGAAATTGGGGATGCGGAGCATTAAACTATCCTTCAAAGTGTCAGTAATTAGAATTAATTAAGATTCATGACTAGCATTGGGAGACTTTGTGGAAGAAGGGTGATGCTATAGGGAAATATGAGGGGTTATATGATTTTTTTCCTCACTGGCCATTTGACTATTACTAGAGAAACTTTGAAAAGTGGTTTTTTTTTTTTTTTTTTTTTTTTATGGGTTGTTTTGCTGACGGATTTCTAGGATTTTGTTTTGGCAATAAAATCAATTGTTCTCTAAATGGTAGGAAGACTTTAAATTCTAATACAAGGACAAATGAATAGCTAAAATTACTTTCTAATGCTTTCAGTGTCCAGAAGACTGCTCCCCTGCATGTTTACATTGCACGGAAGGAAGAATAGGTAACTCTATCAGTAGCACTTAATTTTGCAAATATCCATATTTACTTGCTGTTTAGAAGCAAATGTTTCCTGTGTATTATATGGTCAGTTTAGCAAGGATGTGTGAAAATTGGACCTCCAATCTTGTCTTGCAATAACATGTTTATAGAGAAACTTCAGAGTTTCTTCATGAAACCAGAGAGTGAGACAATGATTTTATTGTTATATTCAAGGAGGTATGATTCTTGCATGACCAAGTATCCTTACATGTCCTTTCATCAAAAATGAATTCTATATTAGCTCATCCTCTGTCAAGTTATATTTATGGAGAAACTTAATATTCACTCAGTGTTTTGCTCCCTTTGATGTCAAGTGAATAAACACATGAGGAGGAAGGTGTTAAAAGCATATTTTATGTGTGTATCAAACCACAATTATACTTGAAATTTAATTTTTGGAAATAGTGTTACTTTTTTAAACTTGTGTCTTCTGTCCTCTTTTTGGTGACACCATTTGTGCTTTATAGCTAGGCACACAAATGAATGCTTGCTGAACCTGGGAGCTCAGCTGCCATTTTAATCATCCCTACCCAGAATTCAGAGCATCAAAGATGCTCCATTGCTGCCACAGCCAGAAAGTACCTGTTTTCCTTACATTTTTCTTGCATTATTCCACCCACCCAACCCGTTTGCAGCAAGTGGCTAATCAGTTATGCTTGAAACACAGGGAAGGCACAAGTGTCTTCCACTCTGCTCACAGTGCCTGCCTTTCCCAAGGCATCATGCGGTAGCTGAGCTCATGGAGCACCGACAAGGGATACAAATGGCTTCCCCTGTGTTTGCGTTTGCATTGCCTATCCCTCAGGCACCGATTCAGCAGCAGCGTGACGGCCCTTTCTGGTGGTGTGGAAGTGGATCAGTCTTCACAGTTGAAGCTAATCCTATTTTTGTTGCTGATTTCATAAGTCATAAACCCCAAGTCAAGTCCTGGGTATGAAAAAGTTCTCAGCAATGTTGTGGGAGAGGAGTTGGATGCCTACCAGCTGTATAGAAAACGCTGGCATGCTTTCTGGTGTTAAAAGGATGCAGCTCTCCTTCCTCAGCAAGAGTAAGCTTCACAGGACTAAAGGTCCACTTACCCTCTTTTTCTGGAGGAATCACTAATTAATTCCTATATGAAAAGTGGAAGATTTTTTTTTTTTTTTTTTTTTTACAGAAATGAATAAGTAATCCTCCTTCTAAAAAATCCTCTAAAGTAATGGTGAGTAGGGTACTTTCTGGCACATGGCATCTGAATCTGCTCATCTGGAGGCATGAGGTGACTCCAGGTCTCCCATGTAGTGGAGTAACCAGTGTCAGATATGGGATTGGAGAGTTCAGTAATTTTTTCTTGGGCAGTGTCTTGAGACAGAGGAATAAACTGTTCTTGCTCTTTTGTAAGACTCTCTCCCCATCACCCCCACCTCTGTAGGGCCTTTCCTCCCATGTCACCTAAGTTCCTGCATGAGGCACAGTGCCATCTCATCACTGTGACGCTGTGACACTGGAGGGAGAGGAACTGACTGGACAAGGAAGTGAAGGAACGAGCAGGGCTGTGCCTCACTGATTTTGCTTGGGGTAGCACTTGGATTAAGATGCAGACATCAACTGCTGGATAACATGCAAGCAGATCCTGGCAAAGATTTGCTAGTCTGGTAGCATCAGTACAGGTGAGGGCTCCACTGCTGAGCTGAGGAGCCTTACTCCTGCTTGTGGTTCCTCTTCCAGAGTGAAGGAGTAAGCAGCTGACCTGGTGGCAGGTCCTGAGCATCTCCAGTCTCCCTGCTGTGAAACCAAGAAGCCAGTCCTAGGGAGGCATAACATTTTTTGGTCTTCAGATGACATACAGGGCTCCGTGAGACCAACATAGACAGCTGCTAGACAGCCACAGACCCCGTGTATTTACCCTGTAAATCTTTGGGCAGACCCACTCAGGCTAGCTCTGTTTGGTCAGGTTGGCTCCAGTACTGAGTGTGTAACCAAGACCAGGTGCCCTACCTGTCTACTCTGTCTACTTGCAGGCTCTGCCCCAGCCGCCAGCTGGGCTCCCTGTGTAGCGAGGCTTTCCTCCATGGAGCAGCCCAAGAGACTGTGCTAGCCCTAACTGACTGGAGTTACTGTGGGTGGGGGGTGGCACTGGACCTAAAATAGAACAGAAGGAAGCATTAGACCCCTAACTCTGAGGCCAATCAAGCCAGAGTTGTCTCAGGGCTCACTCTGGAACATTTGGTTTAAACCCAGACAGCTTGAATTTTGAAATACTTTTTTGACAAAACCTTGGTAGAAAAAAAATCAGACTAGCTCTGTTCATACTTCTAGAGAAAACATTATCTGTCACAGATAATGGAATAGGTAGATAATTCTTTGCACATCACTCAAGTATGTTGTGTAGTATATAAAGCAAATAGGTGCCCAAGTACAAGGTTAATCGCTTTACGAGTTTTTTCTCCTTGGTTTCTCATAGCTCTTGTGATCACTGGCAAAACATTCAGCTTCTACTGTAAAATATATATCAGACAACCCAAATCCATTTTTTTTAATGTTTGTTTGTAGTTATGGGAACATTTTTTTCTTGGGATCTAAAAGGTGTCAAGTTTAACCTAAGTCCACATATATGTGTACACATATGAGTGTGCAAAAGCTAGTGTGAGTGAGGGAGACTCAAAGAAGTATAATAGAGATTACATGGCACTGTAGTTTGTGGCATCTAGCTTACGGCACAGGAGTACAAAAATTAGATTGTCAATGAACAGACAAAATATGGAAATTTTTATTTTCTCTCTCAGAAAAGTGTTCTAAGTAACCTTATCTAAATCTACAGTATACAGTATATCTGTTACACATCAGTGCTTTAGAGAGAAGAAATATTTTCCCTGAATCTTCAGAACATTGCAATTCTACTTATTAACAACTTTTGTCCAAAAAAAACCCAAACCACCATATATATGTATATTTTTCCCTAGAATAAAGGCAGAAGTTTTGACTATTAATGGAAAATTATAACTAATTTTTGCAGTACTTCTTCACAGCCTCCTTTTTTCCAGTGTGTAGATTTTGAATAAATTTGCACATTTTAGGTCTCTGAAAAATTGATTTTAAAAAAGATGCATGCAATTGCTTAGAATATCTTTGTGTGGAATTAGCCCTTGATAACTAAAGCAACGTCGTCTTAAGATAATGACATTTACTGTGTGCTGGTAAGTGTAAGGCAGAAATGTGCTGCAGAATGTCTGTGGAAGGGGAAATTTTTGTTAAGTTGGTATTCATTCTTCAGTACTAATGACCACGCATTCAGCTTAAAGAAAACGCACACCCAAAAAATCACGAAGGTTGCATTGCAAGCTCACACACAAACCAGGCCGCAAAAATCAGCCTTCTTAACCTTCTTCCCTTGTGTCAGGTTTCCTGGTGAGGTGCTTTTCAGGTACAAGCCTCGGGCTTTGATGCCAATCCCGTAAGCACCAAGCAGGCGAGAAACAGTCCTTGGCCCCGCACCACAGGGCCCCGGCCCCGGCCCCGCAGCGCCCCCGGTGCCGGCGGAGCCTCCGGCAGCAGGCCCGGTCCTGGAGGCCTGCAGAGGGCGATCCTGCCCGCCAATACAGCCCGGATCCCTGCCTGGCTGCTTCGGGAAACCGTTTCTTAATTACTTGCGTTAAATAATGAAATATTTGCCGTCGAGACGGCATTCAGAATACCAAAAGAGGGAAATCTGTAGACGGCTTAGTACCCGGACTATGAATTAGTATTCTGGGTAGCACAGGCCGTCATAAAATTACACTATCTGCTTATGTAGGAACCAAGAAGTGCATTTATTATTTATGTGGTTCCAGGATCCCGTTTACTTGATAAATTATAGATACACACCATAAAACTGTTTACCATTCTCAGCTCTGTCAATTTGCATGCCTACAGCTTAAATATATTCTAGATTAATTAATTCTTAAATGTATGTATGCGAGTTTATTTATTTATTTTACAGTTTATTTTCTTCATATTTGGCGTCTGCTGGTCCCTGCACACATTGCGCGTAGAGAATGAGGCTGGAAGAACAACCCAGAAGTCCCATACAGGAGTATTACTTAGTTGGTCAGGGATTTTAAAATGATGGATACATACTTGTTTTATAAGGTACGACAGACTCTGGGGTACAGGGAAATGGCTTCCTATGCACAGAAAATGTATAATGTCACTTTTTGTTTAATGCATGGATGTAATTTGCACAGTTACAAGAACTCCGGTGTAGATCACAGTTTTGCTTTTTGAGCAAACCCAGTCTTTCTGAAGTGGTTTCTCAATTTGCACTCATGAATGTGGGTGTGAGCACAGCTGTGCTCTGCCTGGCCTCTCAGAGGTACGATCCCATGGACTCCACATTTCCTGGATGGTTTTCAGGGGGACTGAGGTCACAGGCACCTTAGACAATGGGTGTCTCCGGTATCGTAAGTTGGAAAGGGAGATTAAAGCTGTGCAGGCTCCTGTCTGAGTCCTGTCTCATTGCAGCTTTTATAAAAAGGTATGGTAAAGAGTGTAGAGTGTGTACTAGTCATGGTGCAGGGTTGTCGTATAGCTATTTTCCAACCTACACATGAGCAAAATGACTTACATTAATTTTTACTTTAGACTGAAAAAAATCCTGGATGAAATCGGATGGTTTTGTGAACAGAATGTGGTTTGGGCGTGTGGTTTTGCACCCTGAGGATCCTCAGTGGTGCTGGCACTGCAGCACAGCACCCGGCCCCATAGCAGGCAGGGGGCTGGGGGACAAGAGAGAGTGGGGACTCGCAGCTGTCATGCAGCTTCTTTCCCTCAGTGACACAGAGGCACTGTGCAGTTAGAAAGATAAATATTTGTGTTTTGAGGGTCAGCTATGCCTGTGGTGGATAAAGGGCTCAATAAATCCTCTTGTCTGTCCAATGAAGAAAACAGTGTTTCATGCTGCTGTTGCATCAATAACATTTGCCAGGTCCACCTGGAGGTCAATGGTATGCAGCTGTGCCCTCCAGTCTCTCGCTTTGAGCTGGATTTTTTGCCTTTTCTCTTTTCTACAAATGCTGATTTTCCCGTGTGCGTAGGATGAATATTAACTGGCAGCTGGAAAGCCGCTCCTTGTTCACCTAAGCTGCTGCCCTGGATCCTATATTACTAACGTGCTGTAGGGTTAATACATATAAACAGAAAAGAGGCAACATGTTTTAAAAACCAGCAGCTCTCTCGGAAAGGCTGGGATAAATGCCTCTTCTTGTAGTGCATAGATTTGGGCAAACTATTAAGCTGTGTTCTTTGTGCATTAAAATATGCCAATATATATTTTGTAAATATATTTTGTCACCTGCTGTTATTTGATATTTGCTTGGTAATGCAATGGATCTCCTTATATACAACAGGGTAGTGACTTCAGAAGACATTTTGAGTCTAAAGAGCAATATGTCTAGAGTAAATAACATTTCTTATTCCAGGAACTGTTTATTCTGAGTAACAGGAATATTTCTGAATTATTATCCTGACATGATGCTCTTTGTCATCCGTTCCCTTTTCTGTCATCTCCCTCTCTTAAACCCTGTTGGATTGTCCAGCAATGATGAGCCTTTTCCAGTAATAAGAAATATAAATCCGTATTACCATTATATGTGCCCATATTCTGTAGGAATCCTCTGTAGTTCCTGGCCTCTGTAGGGCAGCAATGTGTTACATACTGAATGTCACTTTTTGTCCATTACTTTTTGGTTTTCTTCTATAAGAAAGCAATGGATTTGCTTTCTGAGGCAGCTGACCCTTTATAAACTAGCCACTCAGGTCAGTAGTGACTTCAGGTGTCTTTCGGTGCCTCTAAACAATTTTACCACAAGGTCTGGATTCCTTCAATTTCTGAGCTGACAGAGAGAGAGAGACAGAGAGACAGAGAGACAGAGAGAGAGAGACCTCCATATCACACATTAATTAAAACTTTAACATAGATTTGTTTTAATCTCATTTTCACCTCTCTCTGTGAGCTTCCCAATGCTGTCAGCTCTCCCAACAGATCTCGTTACCCTGGAGGTTTTGTAAAGCTAGTCACAGGATTCATTTGATTTTGTGAGAAATCTGACTTGTACCAAAACAAAATCTACAGTAATAGTAACAATAATTATAAGGAAGAGGAAAAAAGAATTTGTGGTCTCTGTAACTCAGCACAAAACCCCAGACATCAAATGAACAAATAGAATGAAAGGACAAATGATAATAATAAAAAATCATTTTATTTTTTCCACCTGTGTGATTATAAACAAAAAGAATATTTATCTCTTTTTAGTCTTGACACGTTTTTTGAATGTTTCAGATTGCTAAAATTACATCCCAAGTTCCTTGAAAGTTTATTTAATTAACACTTCTATACACTGATGATGCATTTTAAAAGGTAACACACAATTTCAGCCAGCTAAGAAAAAGACAGAAGTGAATCCTGGATCCAATGCTGTGTGGAGGTACCTCTAGGACATCTAAACTCTAGGCAAGAGGAATAAAAAGCAGTTTCAAAACTGCCATTGAATTGTGACTCAACTGGACATCTGAATGATGCTTCAAGTGCATCTTCATTTACTTACTTGGGGAAGGTGTCATTTATGATATGAGTTCACACACACACACACTGGGTCTACACATCAGACAGCCTGATATATATTGAATTCAACGGGCATTGGAACAGATAACTTGAGAAACTTGGCATAAACTTGATGACTGGAGTGGTTTAAAAATTCTAACTCTTCAGAAGAATTAAGCTGAGCTCCTTATTTGTTAGGCATCTGCTTAGATCATGCTAAGGAGGGCCTTACGATATCCTAAGTATAAGGATACACTAAGGGTATCCTTAACACCTAGATACCCACGGATTTATTTTATAAAACTTGTGATTCCCAACAGCTGATACTCAGTGTACTCTGGGGTTGTGACATCTCCTGTGTAGTACAGCGGGGGAACTCTGCCTAGGCTGTGCTCACTTACTTAAGAGACGTTCTTCTTGCCCCTACACTTAGGCATAGGTATGGTGCTGACTATCACCTTATTGTCACTGCTACCTTTTTTCCAAATTCTGGCATAAGTTCAAAGGACAAAAGAGTTCAAAGATATCAGGCCCTCTAAAAGCTAAGCAGATTGGAGTGTCAGTGGAACAGTAACTAAATACATACACAGGCACTTCAGTATGAGTAACCTGCTTTGGAGTGACCTGCTTTTGAGCACTGGCAGTTCCTACTGAATTCAGTGTGACTAATCTTAGGAAGGTAGGTTAAACATTCCTAAGAAAAGCAAAACCCCATTCTGCTAAAACATAGGTTTCTAAAGCACCGTCCAGTGCATTTTAGATTTCGCTCAAGCGTTGGAAGCTTTGGGTACAAGACACTGAGGTGATGACCTCATTGCTGCACAGTCATCCTTGTTAGCTCTTCATCACTGCCCTGAACTGCTATTTCCCTTAAGTATATTGGATTCTTCCCCCCCCCCTTGGTACATTTCCTTCAGAGTTGTTTTCCCCTCATATTGAGAGCACTGTTTGTAGCATTCACCCTTTTCAAATGTTGAGAGGTGCTGGAGCATCCTTCCTTAAAGTCCCAGGCTTGAATTGCTAGGAAAGTGTATTTAACATAGCTCATCCAGAAAGACTGGTTAAGTAATTTATTTGTATGCCTGCTTTAGACCACTGCATTTCATTTATTAGAAATGTGGTTCTGTTGAATAAAAACAGGGGCCTTCTTTTCCCTTTTCTTTTTCTCTGTAAATGTACAGCTTGCAGGAAGAATATGATGGCTTTTTAATGTGATATGTTCTTGCTGTCGTTGTTTGGATAACTAATGTCACACTAGGGTGAAAGAAAGGGCCCAGAGTTTGGCTGCTTTCAAATCCTGCTTAGAATTGACAAACACAACAAAGCGTTGCACATTCACAACATGAAAAAAAGGAAATAATAAATAAAACCAATGAAAATGATTAATGCTCTTCACTTAGAGTTAACAATGACTTCTCCACAGTACAAGAGCTAGAAAGACACACCTCGTAACAGACACAAATGTGTACTGAGTGCATGGAGGGGGGTGAAAGCACCTAGAATCCCATATGGCACTGAGATTTGCAGCTCCTTTAGCCAGAGCTGCAAAAACTACAGCACTTGGAGCTCGCGCTGTTCAGAGAAACATGGTTTCTGCCAGCATCAGCATTTTCCACTGCCAAAAGGTCACAGGTTCAAAACTTAAAAAAATGCCATTTGGCTCTCAGACACTTAGGGCTGTCACTCTGCTCAGCTATAACATGCCCATGCAGTCAAAAAGAGGTGCAGAAGTTCTGCATGGTAAAATAGCGACCAGCAGTGCCTGGCAGTGTCTTTACAAGCCGTGCTGTGCAGGACTGTTGGGTTTCAAATGCTGCTGAATGTTACGGTGACCCTTGCAAAACGGCCTGAAATTTACATTGATCAAGGGTGGCATTTTAGGAACAATGAGCTCTTTCAGCCTGGAAGTAATTACTAGAGATGCAATACCCATGAAAATCATTCTGCTGTTTCAGGCCTCAGCGAACAATTGGGTCTCAAACCCAGAGCAGTACATAACACTCCCTTCCTATCCAAAATCCTCTCCATCATTTCTCTTGCCCTTCTCCCATCCCACAAACCTGATACAGACGTTGCTGTTGCAAAACATTATACTGCAGTGTGTACTTGAGCTGGAGCTGCAAGAGAGAAAACACTTTAAAGTGCCCTGCAAAAGCGATCAAATGATCTCTTCTCAGGACCATGAAAGATTTCAAGGTCTGTTAAGAGAGCTGACCATGAACTAGCCTCTGAAGAGCTAGATTTTTGAATACATCACAAAAGGAATAAACCTTTGTGATTTGTTTTCACAGCCCTCTGCCACTGCCTTGTATACAGGGGAGTAGTCTTGCACCAACATGAGCGGTTCCCTCCCAGAGATCTTACAGGACTCAGCTTTCTGATCCATGAAATCCATGACGCCCTGTAGAAAAACTGCTGGAGTTGACTTATTGTGGCTGAACATATGTCCACATCTTAAGAGAAGGTTCAGCGTTGAGGGAACTTCCAGGGTGAGATGTGGCAGATATGCAAGAAATTTGTTCCATGACAGTCCCTTTGGCAACATAACCTGCAACCTTAGGTATTGGTAACACCAGGGGAGCTTGGAGTCCTGACTCTGAGATAAAACATGGAGGGTGGCGCAGAGTGCAGACACCACGGTCAGGCTCTGTGCTATCACTGTAAAGATGGGGAACTGGATGGTACTATGGAACTGATAGACTGCATGGCCAGTCCTGAGTCTAACTGATAACCAAATCACGTCCTCTGGGTGAACTTTACTCATTATAATCTCATTATAATGCCCAAACACACCTCCATCCCAAACGCTACCTGCCTCCAAGGTGTGACCACCCCTCACTGAGCATATGCTCTGAATTTCTCTGAGCCTATACTTTTAAACCAAAGTGAGAAAAATTTATACCAATCACAACGAAGACACGTATGACAAAAGTCACTCAAGCTCCACTTAAAAGGTAGAAAATAGTAAAAAAAAATGGCTCAAGAGGAAAATGTTGGGGAAGACATGATTGCAGTTGGAAAGTTGGAAAGACATTGCTGACTTTTGGGATCAGTTGATGGGCTGAACCTCTCTTCCACCCCATAGGGACACCCGTTAGGTGAGATTCAAACTCTCAGTTATAGCAAGTGCTTCCCCAGGGAACCTAACATCCTTTAGAGAGTTGTGCCATAAGTCAGCACATGTGTTTGTCATATTCTTGGTATTCGTATGTGCTTTGCAGACAGTGTATTTATCACTGGCAATCCAAAAGAACCTGTACTCCTGTTGCTTCAACAAACTACACCAGTCATTTACTAGATTGAAAGAGTATTGCACTATTTGTGAATCTGTGATTGTGATAATTTAATGTATTGAATGCGACTGGATTATAGGGCCAAACTGGGCATCACTCAGAATCTCAGTCCAGCTGCCCCCAGCCCCTCTGATATCTGAGGACAAGCTGGAATGCAAAGGGGTTTAGGTCCTGCCAAACTTTCTTACCCTTTCATGCAACAAGCCCCCAGGAAGAGCCTCTGCCCACACAGAAATTTAGCTGATCTAGAAACTGTTTATTGACTTTATTCATCCTCTGGCTTTATAGAGACATGGGAATAAAGAATGGCTCAAATAAGGATGAATGCAAAAGAGTTATAATTTTATTGGACTGAATTATCCCTAAAATGAATAAATATTTAAATGTGAGCAATCAAATTGCAGCCACACACATTAGATATTTATTGTCCAGTGCTGACCTTGTATTCACACTATTTTTTTTCTTCTATTTTCCTTGTAGGTTATTTGATGATGTTATTTTCAGTTCACTTCATATGGCTCTTTTTTTGCTGCTCACAAATTGCCGGAGACTAATGGGACAATTCTTCAGCAATTACACTGAAATGAGCTCAGCAATGCCCTGGTTATGTTTCATATTTCAATACATGGGTGCACTGCATGCTATTTTTTCCCTTGAGTTTCCAATATATTAAACCTTAATAAAGATATTATTCAACGCTGAGTAAGACTACTGACACCAATGAATTCCTTTTTAATTTTTCAGTGTATAGTCCAGACAGGGCATCAGTGCATCATCCAGGCAAGCCAGATGAGATCTAAATCACAGAGGGGCTAGGACACTGACAACCAGTCTGCTCATGCTGTTCCTCCTGTTTTCTATTTCCTCAACTGTGTGGTGGAGGAGCAAGAACTGAGGACTTGTACTCCTAGCTGTGTGCCGTGAACACAGGTCCCACTGGGATTTTTCTCCTGCTGCAGTTTACAGAAACATGTACACAGTGCACAGCATCCATCACTGTTTTTCAGAGGTGACAGGAGCAATTTTTGCAGCTATGCTTCATTTGAGGCCCTGCTATATATATATAGATATTCATCTACACAAAGAACAAAACCTTCTGGGTGTAAATATTTTAGTGCTTGTAAGACCCTAGGCAAATTGTCTGGTGGTAGCAGATAAGCACAAAAAAGTATTCTTGTAGGTGTGTAAGAGAACTCGGGTGCAGTCATTCCTTTAGAAATCCAACTTTCCTTTATAGTTCTGTAATCTGCAAAAGATTTGTTTTCTATCAGAAAACCCATCTCAGCCTATATCCTATGGAAACAACTACCTAAATAAAACAGTATATTTTATTAAGAAACAAAATCTTGAAAATGTTGGTGATAGAGCAGTTCTGAGAGAATTCCTTTTTCTTAAAACATTCTTAAAGTATTTGGTTCTATTTCTTGCCTTCACCAATTGAATAACATAGAGCTAGAGGTAGATATAGGAATCAAACTAGCAGAGAAGATAGCTGAATGAGAATGAAGTTGTTTCTGAATCTCCTGTGATATTGTGTGAAATACACTGATTTACACTACCAGCTTCTTGAGATGAGAACAGTATCTCCCCTTGTGCAACCTCTCTCGTAAAATGTTGAGTAAATTGTTTGGAGGCACCAATAAAGAAATGGTGTATTTACCTAATGCAACCATCCTGACATGAGTATTCATGTTTGTGGGCAGTTATTTACATGGGTATTCCCAGCTACCTTACTGGGAATTCTGGAGTGAGGAATTGTCTACTCACAAAGTGTGTGGGCCACTGGAGCCACTATTTGCTCTAATCTCTTGGTTTCACTTTTCTTGCAGTTGGATCTGTTGAAAAATATCTATGTCTTCAACTTATGTGAGTATGTGTAGATGCTGTTAATAGATTCAAAGGTCAAAAATGCCTAAGAGGCTTCCACATTTAGATGCAGGTTCCTAAATTGATTAGGTATTTATTGTGCGGAATTTTTTAAGTCTTAGCTTGGACAATGGTACTTTGATGTCTTAGTTAAATGATTTTAGAAATATTATGTTGTATTTCTTCTGACTTTTTTCTTTTTCATTCTTCCATTTATTATTCCGTATTCTATTTATTATTCCATATTCTTCCAATATATATATATTCCAATATACATATATTTATTTAGTTTACATCTTTAAGCATGTTTTATGACCTATTTTGGATATTTCTGTGTCATGTGGAAATGTCCAGAATGTTGTGTAAATATCATGTGTTTAGGTGTTTAGATATCAAATACCATACTTCAGAAGAAGCAGCCACTTGGGCATCTGAACTGTCCACTTTGAAAACTCTTGGGTTGACAGGTCGTTAGAAATCTTATCTTATTAAATGTGAAACTTTAATGCCATTTATTATGACAAATTATTTAACTATAATGAATAGTTCAAATGAGCATATATACTCACAATACGAGAGGCCTCATGGTTCATCTACTGGATAGGCACTAGATGTTGGTCAAGAGAACTGGGTTGTGTATCCTTCCTTGTGTCTCAGCCCTTCAGTTTCTGGGGACTGTGGCATGGGTCAAATTCATGCCTTTCTCTTAAACTGATTGAGACTTCCAGATTATAAATTCATATCAAGGTTGAATCTAATTCATCACACAAGGTAGTGAAGACAATGAAGCCCTCAACACAGAGGGGCCATTTAGATCTAGTATAAAAGCACAACACCAAAATACTCCTATAAAATGTGAGTTACCATTGTAAACACGGATCATTCCTTAAGGTTTTCTTCCTACCTTCATTTTTTTGTACCAGGTTGTTTTTCCTGTTATTCAGGCTTGCTATTAAAAAATAAAAATAAGTCAGGTTTAAATTTTTAAAATCATTTTCTCCAGTGGCTTGTATATGCTTCTTCCTGTCATTAACCACAGCTGCTCTCCTACAGCCAAATCTTCAGTGCTCTTGCACTGCCAGTGACTCATATTAACTTCAGATATGTAATACCTGAATATGTAATATGTAATAATAAGGTCTTCCACTTAGAAGAATATCTCTGCTACATAACAGTTCTGCAGTTTACCTTTTTTTTTTTTTTCCCCAATGAAATAAACTAAGTTGTGTGTTGGATTTATTTTGCAGGGCAAACTTTTAATCCTCCTCAGTATCTTCTAACTTACTGAAGGAGAAAACACCTCTTCAGCTGGGGCAGATTTGCACTGATTAGGTTTGTCATGTTATTTTCAGTTTGAGTTTGACTGGGTAGGAGTTACATTAAAAATAGGGAAAAATTCCAGATATGAATTCATACACTATTCCCTTGACTACAGTTGTTAAAAAATCCCCATGGATACTGTTAGCCTTGCTTCTAGCATGGTAGTCACATTGCCATTCCCTGTGTGTGCTTAGTGAGACTAACTCAAGCCATATCATAACTCTAAAGATACTTGAGATTTAAAAAGGTCCCTGGGTTATTTCCTGCTATGAAGTATGAATTTTTTGAATCAGATTTGGCAGTATGAGTGGCACAGATGACCAGCATATGCATCAGCATCACTGTAGAGCTGTATTTCCTTTGGACAACATTACTTTTTGAATAGGTCCCTCCCTGACACTAAGCAGAGTCAAATCATCCTCCCTCAGATGGCAGAAACAGCAGGGGACATAAGGTAATAAGCTGATACTGAATGCTTCTAAGAGCCCCTTCATGAGTTTCATCTTAGCAAGTCAGCGTCCATGGAGAGCATGGATAGAACAACAGTAGATGTTCTTGAAGATGTTGAAGATGTTAGCGTTTCTGCTAGCAAATGCAGCTACTGACAGGTCAAACAGAATTACAGACTTCAAGGTACAATTGATGTTTTCTTCCAGAAAGACCAGAACATGGTCAGTTAGATCTTCACCGTATGCTATAAAAGGAAGAAAAAATGTTGTAACAAGTTGCAGAATAAAAAGGGTCTGTATGTTTCAAACTATGACAGATTCTGTGCTTAGCCAGTTTGCTGCCTGATTACAGTACATAAACATTATACGAGGCATTAAATTGAGACATTGTGAAGGTGAGCTAATTCAGAAGTGAGCCAGGTGTCTCCAAATTCAGAATTTGAAGGTTCAGCATTCTCAGACAAGCTTGTTGTCCTTCCTTCTCTCCCTCCCAAAATGCTAGTTCTCATAAAGTGGAAATTATGGATGGTATGAATGCCCTAGCAGTTCATTTGGGACATCTGGACTTTAATGTAATACTGATTAAACTAAGAGTAATTTCTGTGTCTTCCCACTCCTGCACTACTCCCAGTATATTTCACCTGTCAGCATTCCTGCAGTACTCCCAATATATTTCACCTGTCATCATCGTTCTTCAGTCTAAGACCTGCATCTTTTGTCAGTGCAGAGTCCAAGATTAGTAACTGTTTTTCTGTGGCGAGCCCCTATTTGAGTTTGATTCAGTTTCCATTTAGTGTGCCATAAATCAGGAGTGAATCAATGTAAGTTAGCAGGACCAATCACACTGGATTCGAACTGGTGAAGCATGAAGAGAGTCAGGCTCCATATGTCCTATTTTGGCTGTGCACTCACCTTGCCATTTCCAGACCCTTCATTGCTCAGGGTTGACAATATCTCAAGCTTATGAACGTGCTGGTCCAACTTTACTGGCATTTAGAATTGTCTCTACTAGATTAGAAAAAGAAAGGTGCTCTGTAGTTTCTGGGCTCTCTTTTTCTCTTTATTTCTGTTATTGTTATTTAATAGCTTTCACAATTCCACCTCTGTTGAAAGTAAAGGAATTGGACTGTCAGCTATTCTTTGCTTTAAAGGGTTGAGTTACTGCCTTGTATCTATAGTATTCTTCTTTAGGAAATTATCTTTCTGAAGTGTTCTGTGATTTTTGCGGAAGCAGTTTGCAGCAAAAGCAGCTGGACATAGAGAACTGTTTGGCATAGTAGCTTGTTTACAGAAAAAGAAAAAGATTTACTACCTGGATAAAGAAAGTGTAGTAACTGTGAAATATTTGCTCCAGGATGAATGACCTCAGGTGCTCTCCCAGCAGTTTCAGCTAAGATCTGAAGCAGTGATCTTGACGGAAAGCACTTGCAAACACTGGATAGTTTTGAAAACATGATACTAAGATGCCTCTTTTTGCCACTGGCCATCATTAAAAGATAAATGGGTAAAAGAAAAAAAGAAAAAAAGAAAGAAAAAAGGAAAAAAAAACATTTTGAAGAAAAAAATATCAGAAAGTCTGGCCTCACAAGGATGTTAGCCTGTTTTTCACATTGTATGTATTAAATGTAGTAAGGACTGCAAAGGACTAGCAACCAAATGAATGTAAAATAGCTTCATATACTCTTATACTAATAGAAAGGACAGGCACATACAATAAGGCAAGGCTGAAGCAGTTAAAGCTGTGAACTTCCTGTAACCTGAAAGTTTTTTTTTTTTTTTCCAGTTAAATTCTAAAATGTGGCCTAACCTAAACTTTTAGACACATAATTAAGTGAGTATGTGAGGACTTTTCCCTTTCTGAAGAGGAATTGGCAAATCCCTTCTGTTCAGTGGAAAAGTTCCCTGGCATTGATATCCCTAAGTTTTCCACTTAGACTGTAGTCAATTCACATGCTTAGTCCTGTCAAACGTTTTATTCTCTTTTTCAGAAGACTTCATAATTCCAAAAGGGTTTTTTTTTTTCTTTCCTTTCGCTTTCTGGTTCTATTCCAGAAAGTTACTGAAGTGTCCAGTTTCTGGTATGTCTTGGTGTACAGACACATCATCAGTAATCACTGCCATGGGACAAGGACAAAGAGAGGTAGAAGCAATTGCTTTCTTGCAGCAATGAACAAGGAATGTTACCAGAATTCAGTAAACATAATAAAGAATGTAACAAAGGTGTGAAATTAGGTATTTAAAACAGTCAGAAAATCCATGTGTTAAGGTTGTCTGTGCACTTTTCTATATATGGAAAAAGCTGATATATAACAGTGTTTTTGTTATTTGAACACCCACTCTTTCTGAGCTGTTTTTTCATCTATATGGTTTCACCACTGATGATGACATACTGCAAGGATTATTTCTGCATGTTGTTGTAATAGGTGGCTTTTATTTTTTTGATGATAGCCATAACACTTGGACAAGTCATATATACAAATTTTGCTACTTTGTAATAGTCATGTCATCATAAAAATGAGGGACATCCAACCTTCCTGATACCTCAGTGACCCAGCAGCAGTGGAAAAAAAGATGCTTCAATGCATTTCATGCTATGTCTGCCCCTGAAAAGTGCAGCTCCTTTCCAAGGTTGTTTTTAGAGTGGCATAATTGAATGCTACATTGATATGAACTGTCAATTGAACTGTCAATCTATGGCTATGAAATACGTTGGCTCTCAGACTTTATTTTATCTTAGAAATCTGAAATGCTTCAATCTTATTTGGAGCATCATAACTTAAGCACCATTCCAGAAACAGAAGACATTCTCCTCTGCCCAAAGGTAGGATGCTCAGTCAGAGCAGGAGATGCTTGCATGCAGTCTCCCTCTCTACCCTGAGAGATTTCAATACTATAACTGCACCTTCAGCAGCAAGGTCTGTGGGGATTACTTTCAATTTCTTCCCCTCTCTCATTGTTTGAAAAAATTCACTCCTATTTGGCTTCGCCTGTACAGCCTGCCAGCTGAAATACATGCACATAGAACACGTTTTAAGTTTTTGATGATCTACACATTTTAAAAATAAACCTTTTTTTTTTCCCCTGTTGATGAGGCTTTCAATGTAAATTTTTTTTTTTCATTGTGAATCACTCACTGTGTTATACTCCCAACAGATTTTTCTTGCAGCATCAAAAAGAGAAGATGTAGAATGATACAGGTCATGCTTACTCTCTGATGCACCTCTACCTAGTTAGTTTTCAACAATAAATGTCAGGTATTTGTCCTTCTAAGAAAATTATGGGGAAAATGACAATTTTCCATTTCAGCAGGGGAAATACTTTGCAACTTCTAGGAGTGCAATTCTTCAGTTTTTAAAAAATGTAGAGTTTGACCCTTAATAATGGCATCTTTTATTCAGCTGAATCCTCCAGCTTACCTTGTGCTCACTCTAGAGATAGTACACTCAGGGTAGAGATATCCTGTGTTCAGTGAGTATGGCAAACTCTCATTTTAGCAGAAATTTTGTAAAGCAAATATCATGAAGGACCGTTGGCTATGGAAAAGTGCTTATGGTGAGCACTTTACAGCAGCTCAGCTTATTTTCTCCTTTCCATTTCTCTTCTTTCATCTCAATTCCTTCCACTGATCTCTGAAACTGAAGCTGAAACAATTCCAAAGCACAGACAATCCCACTTAAATTATGCCTTGCAACTATCTCAGACTAGTCTATCTCAAATCTCCACTAAAATTTCTCCCGAGTTTCAAAAGTTAATATGATTGAGAGAATATTGCTACATTTGTGATGCCATTTAAGGGACACAAAATAAAGAGATCTTAAGTTATTCCCCTCCTGAGTTATTTCCCATAAATTCTCCAAGAATATTTCCTCTCTACTGAAACCTGTAAAATTATTTGTCCTTATTGAATAACTGAATTATTGTTAGCTTCATTTTCTTTATGGAGCTGCTAGTCCAACGTGTGTAAGAGGGACAAACAAGCCAGATATATTCTTGGTGTCTTTCTTTGCCATTCATAGTCAGCCCATTTTCCATTCAAATTTCAAGTTCTTCAATGAAATGAAGAGTAATCCTGCACCATGTATGTTTGTTCATACATTAGAAGGCACAGAAGATAGTAAAAATGACCTTTTTGTTGGTTAGTTATTTAATTTACAACCCTAGTATTGATATGGCCATGGTAAATTTCTTATCAGTTTCTGCTTTAAGAAATGCCAGTCTCAACAAGAACATATTATTAAGGATCATACATATCCCCAGGAAAACATGGGTTTTAGTATTCCATAGTTAGTATTTTGCAGCTCAGCAGTCCTAGGATCTTGACTACAGCAATAAGGGTTGACTGAATGTGACATAGTGTCATACTGTAAGCATCAATCAAATAAATGTGAGATGGAAATTTCCCAGCAGTAAGACTGTTAGTCTCACTATTATTGTCCTGACTGGGAAGGGAATTTAATAGATGGTGTAGTTTTATTAACTACAGAAAAATGAATAGATAGTATTACAGCTGTGATTTTGACCAATAAGTGTTGAATATCTGTATTCCTACACAGTCTTCATAACCTTGGAGTGGCTGTCATATAGAATCATAGAATCATAAAAGTTGGAAAAGACCTCCAAGATCTTCTGGTCCAACCATCCCCCTACCACCAATATCACCCACTAAACCATGTCCCTAAGTGCCACATCCAGCCTTTCCTTAAACAACCCCAAGGATGGTGATGAACTGCAGAAGAGTGAATATAATGTGTATAAGAACTTCAAGCCCTGAGACTGCAAATAGCTGCTAAGGTTGAGGGTTTTGTACCTGTATTCTGTACCTCAATCATTTGTAGGACCAAAATCTGAGGGTAAAAGGGGAGTGAGATACACAAACCTAAACAAGAAACCTGATTTTCACAAATGCAGTCACAGATAGTAGTAGGAGTTCCTGAGAAAACTTTCTGAAAAATCAGTTTGCTTATTTAGGAAAATAAATATACATATAGAAGCTGAAACTTAGGCACCTATTTCTGAAAAATGTGTCCCGTGGTTAAGGCAGGTTTGTGTACATAACTATGGCCTTCAACAAGCACTTAAGAAGTGTGGACAATTTCTCCTCTCTGCTAAAGACGGAAGTTCAGTCATGGTAATGCTCTGACATTTCCCTCTGTGATGTTTCCTTAAGCAATTCATAATTCACGAGCATTAGAGTGTGAACAGCATGAGTTGGACATATATCCTTGCGGATAATGCTAATTTGTATATTCTCAGGGTTTAGATGGAAAAAAGTGGACATATGATTCAGAGTTAAAAACCCTGGAGACTGCTTCTCAGTGTTGCTTGGAGGTATCATGCATTTTTGAATGAAACAGAAGCCTGACTTGGGCTGAACGCTTGGCTTTGATACAAAGGATAATGGCAGATTTTTTACACCAAATGCCTGCAGAGATTAAAAAGTGTTGGTATGCTGTATGTCTCCCACTGTCCCACTTCAAGTTCTGTGTGTTTCTTAAGCTGGCAAAGAGGTGGAATAATATTTTTAGGGGGACATCTTTTACTGCATTGTTTCTTTGGATTTTGCTCCCATTACTGGCAGCAGCTAAGAGCTCAGACTCCTGACTGAAGAGCAAACCAAAATGTCTTGCAATTCTGTTTTGATATTTACTCTAAAGGTAATGTCAGTACTTTCACTTTTTTAAATACACAAAAAATGCATCATAAAATCTGATGTGTTCAACTAATTTATGTAGTAATGGCTTCATGTAAGTATGAAAATGCAACATGGATAGAATTGGAGTATGCTGGGAATCTTGGAAATCATTAATAAAAACTCTTTCATGGTGCTTTTGGAACTACTCGGAGGTATTCTGTCAGAGTGCAGACGGGCTTAATGAACCTGGGGATACCTGACACATGTCAGATATTAACATGCTCCAGCTGGGAGAACTGATAATAAAAAGACTAATGGATCTGCTGAAATCAGTAGATTTTGTTCCAACAATCATTCTAAAGGGCTCCCTAAGAGGGACGTCATGCTTTTAAAAACAAAAGAGTTAAAAGAAGAATGAAAAGTAGTTTTCAGCAGTTTATGCAGATTATTGCAATGTTGAGTGCCACCCTTAACTCTTGCTTAATATTAAAATAGCAACGCAATGGGGAACAAGGATAGTCTATATATTTTCCTAGTAATAAATCAAACATTTCAATTTTTGTAAGGATACCGATAGCAATTAATCCACATACAGATTACATATTGGTAAAAAAAATAAATAAGTCACTACCTTTCAAAGCAAATTTATTTATCTGTGGTTCTTACCCCCAGAAAACACGGATGGAGTTTCCCCTCTTCATGCTAAAACTCAGACCTAGTACAAGTGTTTTGCTCTGCCTAAGAAACTCGTTAATGAGAACTGAATCCCGTGTTATGGCAGAGCAGAGACCTCTCCCATACCACAGGGATATTTAACACCTTTCCACAGGACAATGATGGTTGATCTGCAGTAACCACATCTCTGGGTGAAGCCTCTGTGTCACCACAGTGGGACAAATCACGAGCAGGCTTTTCCCCAGTAGCTGCAAAGAGGAATAGAAAGGCTGCAACCAAGCATTTTCCTCCTTTTGTGAGCTGTCATTCGTCATATCCCTACACACTACCATTTCAAATGCCTGACATGAATGATGATAGGCTTTCCTTTTCCCTTGAAAGTAATGAAGAAAGCTCTGGAAGGTTGGTTGGCTGCAAGGTGGGGTACAGGCTGCATCAGCCTGTGAATTAAGCTAAGAAAAAAGCTTAAAAGTTACCAAGCCATTAGTAAGTGTGGTTTTCTTATATTAACAGCCTCGGTAAATATTCCAAACCACAGCTTTGTCTCTCCCTTCATGAACCTCCTAGGCAAGCTGCTTTCTGCAGAGCAGCTGCTGAGATCAGGCATGGCCAGACACAACCCCACAGAGGAAAATTAGCCTGAATAGGCTTAATGGATGTTGCTCTGTTTTGCAAAGGGACACCTATATCCTCTCCCTTCCTTGTGGCACTGAGGAACTTACAACCCTCCAGCACCATCAGGTCTGTTAAACAGCCTAACCCAGTAGCAACATTTTGTGTTTGGAGGAAGGGGGAAAGGCCTTAGGTCTAACCCTACCCCCCAACCATTTTTTTTTTTTTTTGTGTGTGTGTGTAACAGAACTCCTATCCATATTAACAGGATCAGGAATTGCCTAGCAGTTTTTGATTCAGGAAGCAGTCTCGAAAGTGCTCTGAGGTCTATTTGGAGGAAGGAAGGCACCTGTCAAGCAAAGAGAGGAGCATCTCCCTTGCTGTGAAAGAGTTTGGAAAGGTCTTACAAAAGCTACAATCTCACCCTCTCATTTATTTTAGACATTTTTGATCCTGCTGTGCATGAGGCCTCAAATCCATAAACAAGAATTCTCTTAGACTGTGCTCTTACTTTTCCTGACAGTAAGCTTTGGGAATTAGGTGTACTGAACTGAGAGAGAGATTTATTCAGAACAGCTCAGTGTGAGATTCAGTTCTCAAAATAATGATTTGATTTCACTGAGGGGCATGGAAGATCTTTTTAAGTGTGTGCTCAGGCCCACAGGTAGCAATAGGTCAAAGTACACTCAAAGTACACTCAGGGCAGTTTCTAAACAACCCACCCCCCCAACCCCCATGCTCTAAATGAAGCCATTATGTTATGAATTGCAGGTACTATTATGATCCCTAATCTTATTGTAAGGAGCCTTCAGACCTGCTCCCTAGTGACAAAATTAACTTCAGAAAAACCTGAGAATCCTGAAAGAACATCAGAGTAGGAGCACTGGGTGGAGGCAGTGTCAAGGAGAAAGAAAAGTAAGAGCAAGAAATATACTTTGATTAAACTTTTCTTCCCCTACAGCGTGGAGGGCATCTTGTAAAAAGAACAGCTCTGTAGGTGGTATTCTTTTGTCCCCAAAGCTCTCATAGTCTGTGGTTAAAAATACCAGCTTTCACTTTAGGCAAAAGGAGAAGCATTTGTGTTATTAAAGCAGATGAGTAAAGATTGTTGCTAGAACAGATTTGAGCTGCATCGCAGCAATGAAGCATCTGGGTTAAGTATAATAGTTGATCTGCTGGCTGTGTTAGTGGAGCTGCCTTCTGTAGTGAAATGCTTGAGCACTTGCTTTAAATCTCAGAGATCCCAGGGTGGTTTGAACAACATCTTCTATAATTAATTGCATGTGTAATGCAGTCCATTTGGGAGGTCTGTGATTACTTGCCTGTATGTTACCCGAAGACATTACAATATCAATAGCACTACTAATTTTAATTAAAACTTTGAAATGTCTGCCTGTTGAAATATTCATTATTATCCCTTGATTATGTTGTTTTGTAATCTGCACTCTCTCTTCATTACTGATTATCAAGACTATGCAAAAGTGTGACACTTCAAAGCAACAGTCTTCAGAGATGTGTTTTAATTTTGTTTTTGTTAAGAGACAAAATAATCTCCCCCTCCCCAAAGTACTAAGTCTCTGTAATACACAGAGCAAACTTAACACCTGTCGTGCCCTCAATCCTACAGTGAAACTGGGCTCCAAATGC